>NW_027453822.1:351300-483872 GCF_040206685.1 Ascaphus truei
TCCACTCAACTTCCATCAGGTAATCTGTAATCTCCACGGCTGCAACATCCACGCAACTTCCATCAGCTAATCTGTAATCTCCACGGCTGCAACATCCACGCAACTTCCATCAACTAATCTGTAATCTCCACGGCTGCAACATCCACGCAACTTCCATCAGCTAATCTGTAATCTCCACGGCTGCAACATCCACGCAACTTCCATCAGCTAATATGTAATCTCCACGGCTGCAACATCCACGCAACTTCCATCAGATAATCTGTAATCTCCACGGCTGCAACATCCACGCAACTTCCATCAGCTAATCTGTAATCTCCACGGCTGCAACATCCACGCAACTTCCATCAGCTAATCTGTAATCTCCACGGCTACAGCATCCACGCAACTTCCATCAGATAATCTGTAATCTCCATGGCTGCAACATCCACTCAACAACTTCCATCAACTAATCTGTAATCTCCACGGCTGCAACATCCACTCAACTTCCATCAGATAATCTGTAATCTCCACGGCTGCAGCATCCACTCAACTTCCATCAGCTAATCTGTAATCTCCACGGCTGCAGCATCCACTCAACTTCCATCAGCTAATCTGTAATTTCCACTGCTGCAGCATCCACTCAACTTCCATCAGCTAATCTGTAATCTCCGCGGCTGCAACATCCACGCAATTTCCATCAGCTAATCTGTAATCTCCACGGCTGCAGCATCCACTCAACTTCCATCAGATAATCTGTAATCTCCACTGCTGCAACATCCACGCAACTTCCATCAGCTAATCTGTAATCTCCACGGCTGCAACATCCACGCAACTTCCATCAGCTAATCTTTAATCTCCACTGCTGCAACATCCACGCAACTTCCATCAGCTAATCTGTAATCTCCACTGCTGCAACATCCACGCAACTTCCATCAGCTAATCTGTAATCTCCACGGCTGCAACATCCACTCAACTTCCATCAGATAATCTGTAATCTCCACGGCTGCAACATCCACTCAACTTCCATCAACTAATCTGTAATCTCCACTGCTGCAACATCCACTCAACTTCCATCAACTAATCTGTAATCTCCACTGCTGCAACATCCACTCAACTTCCATCAGCTAGTCTGTAATCTCCAATGCTGCAACATCCACTCAACTTCCATCAGCTAATCTGTAATCTCCACGGCTGCAACATCCACGCAACTTCCATCAGCTAATCTGTAATCTCCACGGCTGCAACATCCACTCAACTTCCATCAACTAATCTGTAATCTCCACGGCTGCAACATCCACTCAACAACTTCCATCAGCTAATCTGTAATCTCCACGGCTGCAACATCCACTCAACAACTCCCATCAGCTAATCTGTAATCTCCACGGCTGCAACATCCACTCAACAACTTCCATCAGCTAATCTGTAATCTCCACGGCTGCAACATCCACGCAACAACTCCCATCAGCTAATCTGTAATCTCCACGGCTGCAACATCCACGCAACAACCTCCATCAGCTAATCTGTCATCTCCACGGCTGCAGCATCCACTCAACTTTCATCAGCTAATCTTTAATCTCCGCGGCTGCAACATCCACTCAACAACTTCCATCAGCTAATCTGTAATCTCCACTGCTGCAACATCCACTCAACAACTTCCATCAGCTAATCTGTAATCTCCACTGCTGCAACATCCACTCAACTTCCATCAACTAATCTGTAATCTCCACTGCTGCAACATCCACTCAACTTCCATCAGCTAGTCTGTAATCTCCACTGCTGCAACATCCACTCAACTTCCATCAGCTAATCTGTAATCTCCACGGCTGCAACATCCACGCAACTTCCATCAGCTAATCTGTAATCTCCACTGCTGCAACATCCACGCAACTTCCATCAGCTAATCTGTAATCTCCATGGCTGCAACATCCACGCAACTTCCATCAGCTAATCTGTAATCTCCACTGCTGCAACATCCACTCAACTTCCATCAACTAATCTGTAATCTCCACTGCTGCAACATCCACTCAACTTCCATCAGCTAGTCTGTAATCTCCACTGCTGCAACATCCACTCAACTTCCATCAGCTAATCTGTAATCTCCACGGCTGCAACATCCACGCAACTTCCATCAGCTAATCTGTAATCTCCACGGCTGCAACATCCACGCAACTTCCATCAACTAATCTGTAATCTCCACTGCTGCAGCATCCACTCAACTTCCATCAGATAATCTGTAATCTCCACTGCTGCAACATCCACGCAACTTCCATCAGCTAATCTGTAATCTCCACTGCTGCAACATCCACTCAATTTCCATCAGCTAATCTGTAATCTCCACGGCTGCAACATCCACTCAACTTCCATCAGATAATCTGTAATCTCCACGGCTGCAACATCCTCTCTACATCAGCTAATCTGTAATCTCCACGGCTGCAACATCCACGCAACTTCCATCAGCTAATCTGTAATCTCCACTGCTGCAACATCCACGCAACTTCCATCAGCTAATCTGTAATCTCCACGGCTGCAGCATCCACTCAACTTCCATCAGCTAATCTGTAATCTCCACGGCTGCAACATCCACGCAACTTCCATCAGCTAATCTGTAATCTCCACGGCTGCAACATCCACGCAACTTCCATCAACTAATCTGTAATCTCCACGGCTGCAACATCCACGCAACTTCCATCAGCTAATCTGTAATCTCCACGGCTGCAACATCCACGCAACTTCCATCAGCTAATATGTAATCTCCACGGCTGCAACATCCACGCAACTTCCATCAGATAATCTGTAATCTCCACGGCTGCAACATCCACGCAACTTCCATCAGCTAATCTGTAATCTCCACGGCTGCAACATCCACGCAACTTCCATCAGCTAATCTGTAATCTCCACGGCTACAGCATCCACGCAACTTCCATCAGATAATCTGTAATCTCCATGGCTGCAACATCCACTCAACAACTTCCATCAACTAATCTGTAATCTCCACTGCTGCAACATCCACTCAACTTCCATCAACTAATCTGTAATCTCCACTGCTGCAACATCCACTCAACTTCCATCAGCTAGTCTGTAATCTCCACTGCTGCAACATCCACTCAACTTCCATCAGCTAATCTGTAATCTCCACGGCTGCAACATCCACGCAACTTCCATCAGCTAATCTGTAATCTCCACTGCTGCAACATCCACGCAACTTCCATCAGCTAATCTGTAATCTCCATGGCTGCAACATCCACGCAACTTCCATCAGCTAATCTGTAATCTCCACTGCTGCAACATCCACTCAACTTCCATCAACTAATCTGTAATCTCCACTGCTGCAACATCCACTCAACTTCCATCAGCTAATCTGTAATCTCCACGGCTGCAACATCCACGCAACTTCCATCAGCTAATCTGTAATCTCCACGGCTGCAACATCCACGCAACTTCCATCAACTAATCTGTAATCTCCACTACTGCAGCATCCACTCAACTTCCATCAGATAATCTGTAATCTCCACTGCTGCAACATCCACGCAACTTCCATCAGCTAATCTGTAATCTCCACTGCTGCAACATCCACTCAATTTCCATCAGCTAATCTGTAATCTCCACGGCTGCAACATCCACTCAACTTCCATCAGATAATCTGTAATCTCCACGGCTGCAACATCCTCTCTACATCAGCTAATCTGTAATCTCCACGGCTGCAACATCCACGCAACTTCCATCAGCTAATCTGTAATCTCCACTGCTGCAACATCCACGCAACTTCCATCAGCTAATCTGTAATCTCCACGGCTGCAGCATCCACTCAACTTCCATCAGCTAATCTGTAATCTCCACGGCTGCAACATCCACGCAACTTCCATCAGCTAATCTGTAATCTCCACGGCTGCAACATCCACGCAACTTCCATCAACTAATCTGTAATCTCCACGGCTGCAACATCCACGCAACTTCCATCAGCTAATCTGTAATCTCCACGGCTGCAACATCCACGCAACTTCCATCAGCTAATATGTAATCTCCACGGCTGCAACATCCACGCAACTTCCATCAGATAATCTGTAATCTCCACGGCTGCAACATCCACGCAACTTCCATCAGCTAATCTGTAATCTCCACGGCTGCAACATCCACGCAACTTCCATCAGCTAATCTGTAATCTCCACGGCTACAGCATCCACGCAACTTCCATCAGATAATCTGTAATCTCCATGGCTGCAACATCCACTCAACAACTTCCATCAACTAATCTGTAATCTCCACGGCTGCAACATCCACTCAACTTCCATCAGATAATCTGTAATCTCCACGGCTGCAGCATCCACTCAACTTCCATCAGCTAATCTGTAATCTCCACGGCTGCAGCATCCACTCAACTTCCATCAGCTAATCTGTAATTTCCACTGCTGCAGCATCCACTCAACTTCCATCAGCTAATCTGTAATCTCCGCGGCTGCAACATCCACGCAATTTCCATCAGCTAATCTGTAATCTCCACGGCTGCAGCATCCACTCAACTTCCATCAGATAATCTGTAATCTCCACTGCTGCAACATCCACGCAACTTCCATCAGCTAATCTGTAATCTCCACGGCTGCAACATCCACGCAACTTCCATCAGCTAATCTTTAATCTCCACTGCTGCAACATCCACGCAACTTCCATCAGCTAATCTGTAATCTCCACTGCTGCAGCATCCACGCAACTTCCATCAGCTAATCTGTAATCTCCACGGCTGCAACATCCACTCAACTTCCATCAGATAATCTGTAATCTCCACGGCTGCAACATCCACTCAACTTCCATCAACTAATCTGTAATCTCCACTGCTGCAACATCCACTCAACTTCCATCAACTAATCTGTAATCTCCACTGCTGCAACATCCACTCAACTTCCATCAGCTAGTCTGTAATCTCCACTGCTGCAACATCCACTCAACTTCCATCAGCTAATCTGTAATCTCCACGGCTGCAACATCCACGCAACTTCCATCAGCTAATCTGTAATCTCCACGGCTGCAACATCCACGCAACTTCCATCAACTAATCTGTAATCTCCACTGCTGCAACATCCACGCAACTTCCATCAGCTAATCTGTAATCTCCATGGCTGCAACATCCACGCAACTTCCATCAGCTAATCTGTAATCTCCACTGCTGCAACATCCACTCAACTTCCATCAACTAATCTGTAATCTCCACTGCTGCAACATCCACTCAACTTCCATCAGCTAGTCTGTAATCTCCACTGCTGCAACACCCACTCAACTTCCATCAGCTAATCTGTAATCTCCATGGCTGCAACATCCACGCAACTTCCATCAGCTAATCTGTAATCTCCACGGCTGCAACATCCACGCAACTTCCATCAACTAATCTGTAATCTCCACTGCTGCAGCATCCACTCAACTTCCATCAGATAATCTGTAATCTCCACTGCTGCAACATCCACGCAACTTCCATCAGCTAATCTGTAATCTCCACTGCTGCAACATCCACTCAATTTCCATCAGCTAATCTGTAATCTCCACGGCTGCAACATCCACGCAACTTCCATCAGCTAATCTGTAATCTCCACTGCTGCAACATCCACGCAACTTCCATCAGCTAATCTGTAATCTCCACGGCTGCAGCATCCACTCAACTTCCATCAGCTAATCTGTAATCTCCACGGCTGCAACATCCACGCAACTTCCATCAGCTAATCTGTAATCTCCACGGCTGCAACATCCACGCAACTTCCATCAGCTAATCTGTAATCTCCACGGCTGCAACATCCACGCAACTTCCATCAGCTAATCTGTAATCTCCACGGCTGCAACATCCACGCAACTTCCATCAGCTAATATGTAATCTCCACGGCTGCAACATCCACGCAACTTCCATCAGATAATCTGTAATCTCCACGGCTGCAACATCCACGCAACTTCCATCAGCTAATCTGTAATCTCCACGGCTGCAACATCCACGCAACTTCCATCAGCTAATCTGTAATCTCCACGGCTACAGCATCCACGCAACTTCCATCAGATAATCTGTAATCTCCATGGCTGCAACATCCACTCAACAACTTCCATCAACTAATCTGTAATCTCCACGGCTGCAACATCCACTCAACTTCCATCAGATAATCTGTAATCTCCACGGCTGCAGCATCCACTCAACTTCCATCAGCTAATCTGTAATCTCCACGGCTGCAGCATCCACTCAGCTTCCATCAGCTAATCTGTAATTTCCACTGCTGCAGCATCCACTCAACTTCCATCAGCTAATCTGTAATCTCCGCGGCTGCAACATCCACGCAATTTCCATCAGCTAATCTGTAATCTCCACGGCTGCAGCATCCACTCAACTTCCATCAGATAATCTGTAATCTCCACTGCTGCAACATCCACGCAACTTCCATCAGCTAATCTGTAATCTCCACGGCTGCAACATCCACGCAACTTCCATCAACTAATCTTTAATCTCCACTGCTGCAACATCCACGCAACTTCCATCAGCTAATCTGTAATCTCCACTGCTGCAACATCCACGCAACTTCCATCAGCTAATCTGTAATCTCCACGGCTGCAACATCCACTCAACTTCCATCAGATAATCTGTAATCTCCACGGCTGCAACATCCACTCAACTTCCATCAGCTAATCTGTAATCTCCACGGCTGCAGCATCCACTCAACTTCCATCAACTAATCTGTAATCTCCACTGCTGCAACATCCACGCAATTTCCATCAGCTAATCTGTAATCTCCACGGCTGCAACATCCACGCAACTTCCATCAGATAATCTGTAATCTCCACGGCTGCAACATCCACGCAACAACTTCCATCAGCTAATCTGTCATCTCCACGGCTGCAACATCCACTCAACTTCCATCAGCTAATCTGTAATCTCCACGGCAGCAACATCCACGCAACTTCCATCAGCTAATCTGTAATCTCCACGGCTGCAACATCCACTCAATTTCCATCAGCTAATCTGTAATCTCCACGGCTGCAACATCCACGCAACTTCCATCAGATAATCTGTAATCTCCACGGCTGCAACATCCACGCAATTTCCATCAGATAATCTGTAATCTCCACGGCTGCAACATCCACGCAATTTCCATCAGCTAATCTGTAATCTCCACGTCTGCAACATCCACGCAACTTCCATCAGCTAATCTGTAATCTCCACGGCTGCAACATCCACGCAACTTCCATCAGATAATCTGTAATCTCCACGGCTGCAACATCCACGCAATTTCCATCAGCTAATCTGTAATCTCCACGGCTGCAACATCCACTCAATTTCCATCAGATAATCTGTAATCTCCACTGCTGCAACATCCACTCAACTTCCATCAGCTAATCTGTAATCTCCACTGCTGCAACATCCACTCAACTTCCATCAGTTAATCTGTAATCTCCGCGGCTGCAACATCCACGCAACTTCCATCAGCTAATCTGTAATCTCCACTGCTGCAACATCCACGCAACTTCCATCAGCTAATCTGTAATCTCCACGGCTGCAACATCCACTCAACTTCCATCAGCTAATCTGTAATCTCCACTGCTGCAACATCCACTCAACTTCCATCAGATAATCTGTAATCTCCACGGCTGCAACATCCACGCAACTTCCATCAGCTAATCTGTAATCTCCACTGCTGCAACATCCACGCAACTTCCATCAGCTAATCTGTAATCTCCACGGCTGCAACATCCACGCAACTTCCATCAGATAATCTGTAATCTCCAGGGCTGCAACATCCACGCAACTTCCATCAGCTAATCTGTAATCTCCATGGCTGCAACATCCACTCAACTTCCATCAGATAATCTGTAATCTCCACTGCTGCAACATCCACGCAACTTCCATCAGCTAATCTGTAATCTCCACTGCTGCAACATCCACTCAACTTCCATCAGCTAATCTGTAATCTCCACGGCTGCAACATCCACTCAACTTCCATCAGCCAATCTGTAATCTCCACGGCTGCAACATCCTCTCTACATCAGCTAATCTGTAATCTCCACGGCTGCAACATCCACGCAACTTCCATCAGCTAATCTGTAATCTCCACTGCTGCAACATCCACGCAACTTCCATCAGCTAATCTGTAATCTCCACGGCTGCAGCATCCACTCAACTTCCATCAGCTAATCTGTAATCTCCACGGCTGCAACATCCACGCAACTTCCATCAGCTAATCTGTAATCTCCACGGCTGCAACATCCACGCAACTTCCATCAGCTAATCTGTAATCTCCACGGCTGCAACATCCACGCAACTTCCATCAGCTAATCTGTAATCTCCACGGCTGCAACATCCACGCAACTTCCATCAGCTAATCTGTAATCTCCACTGCTGCAACATCCACGCAACTTCCATCAGCTAATCTGTAATCTCCACGGCTGCAACATCCACGCAACTTCCATCAGCTAATCTGTAATCTCCACGGCTACAGCATCCACGCAACTTCCATCAGCTAATCTGTAATCTCCACGGCTGCAACATCCACGCAACTTCCATCAGCTAATCTGTAATCTCCACTGCTGCAGCATCCACGCAACTTCCATCAGCTAATCTGTAATCTCCACTGCTGCAGCATCCACGCAACTTCCATCAGCTAATCTGTAATCTCCACTGCTGCAACATCCACTCAACTTCCATCAGGTAATCTGTAATCTCCACGGCTGCAACATCCACGCAACTTCCATCAGCTAATCTGTAATCTCCACTGCTGCAACATCCACTCAATTTCCATCAGATAATCTGTAATCTCCACGGCTGCAACATCCACGCAACTTCCATCAGCTAATCTGTAATCTCCACTGCTGCAACATCCACGCAACTTCCATCAGCTAATCTGTAATCTCCACGGCTGCAACATCCACGCAACTTCCATCAGATAATCTGTAATCTCCACGGCTGCAACATCCACGCAACTTCCATCAGCTAATCTGTAATCTCCACGGCTGCAACATCCACTCAATTTCCATCAGATAATCTGTAATCTCCACTGCTGCAACATCCACTCAACTTCCATCAGCTAATCTGTAATCTCCACTGCTGCAACATCCACTCAACTTCCATCAGATAATCTGTAATCTCCGCGGCTGCAACATCCACGCAACTTCCATCAGCTAATCTGTAATCTCCACTGCTGCAACATCCACGCAACTTCCATCAGCTAATCTGTAATCTCCACGGCTGCAACATCCACTCAACTTCCATCAGCTAATCTGTAATCTCCACTGCTGCAGCATCCACGCAACTTCCATCAGCTAATCTGTAATCTCCACTGCTGCAGCATCCACGCAACTTCCATCAGCTAATCTGTAATCTCCACTGCTGCAGCATCCACGCAACTTCCATCAGCTAATCTGTAATCTCCACTGCTGCAACATCCACTCAACTTCCATCAGCTAATCTGTAATCTCCACGGCTGCAACATCCACGCAACTTCCATCAGCTAATCTGTAATCTCCACTGCTGCAACATCCACTCAACTTCCATCAGCTAATCTGTAATCTCCACGGCTGCAACATCCACGCAACTTCCATCAGCTAATCTGTAATCTCCACTGCTGCAACATCCACGCAACTTCCATCAGCTAATCTGTAATCTCCACGGCTGCAACATCCACGCAACTTCCATCAGCTAATCTGTAATCTCCACGGCTACAGCATCCACGCAACTTCCATCAGCTAATCTGTCATCTCCACGGCTGCAACATCCACGCAACTTCCATCAGCTAATCTGTAATCTCCACGGCTACAGCATCCACGCAACTTCCATCAGCTAATCTGTAATCTCCACGGCTGCAACATCCACGCAACTTCCATCAGCTAATCTGTAATCTCCACGGCTGCAACATCCACGCAACTTCCATCAGCTAATCTGTAATCTCCACGGCTGCAACATCCACGCAACTTCCATCAGCTAATCTGTAATCTCCACGGCTGCAACATCCACGCAACTTCCATCAGATAATCTGTAATCTCCACTGCTGCAACATCCACTCAATTTCCATCAGATAATCTGTAATCTCCACGGCTGCAACATCCACGCAACTTCCATCAGCTAATCTGTAATCTCCACGGCTGCAACATCCACTCAACTTCCATCAACTAATCTGTAATCTCCACTGCTGCAACATCCACGCAACTTCCATCAGCTAATCTGTAATCTCCACGGCTGCAACATCCACGCAACTTCCATCAGATAATCTGTAATCTCCACGGCTGCAACATCCACGCAACTTCCATCAGCTAATCTGTAATCTCCACTGCTGCAACATCCACTCAACTTCCATCAGCTAATCTGTAATCTCCACTGCTGCAACATCCACTCAACTTCCATCAGATAATCTGTAATCTCCGCGGCTGCAACATCCACGCAATTTCCATCAGCTAATCTGTAATCTCCACTGCTGCAACATCCACTCAACTTCCATCAGATAATCTGTAATCTCCACTGCTGCAACATCCACGCAATTTCCATCAGCTAATCTGTAATCTCCACGGCTGCAACATCCACTCAACTTCCATCAGCTAATCTGTAATCTCCACTGCTGCAGCATCCACGCAACTTCCATCAGCTAATCTGTAATCTCCACTGCTGCAGCATCCACGCAACTTCCATCAGCTAATCTGTTATCTCCACTGCTGCAGCATCCACGCAACTTCCATCAGCTAATCTGTAATCTCCACTGCTGCAACATCCACTCAACTTCCATCAGCTAATCTGTAATCTCCACGGCTGCAACATCCACGCAACTTCCATCAGCTAATCTGTAATCTCCACTGCTGCAACATCCACTCAACTTCCATCAGATAATCTGTAATCTCCACTGCTGCAACATCCACGCAATTTCCATCAGCTAATCTGTAATCTCCACGGCTGCAACATCCACTCAACTTCCATCAGCTAATCTGTAATCTCCACTGCTGCAGCATCCACGCAACTTCCATCAGCTAATCTGTAATCTCCACTGCTGCAGCATCCACGCAACTTCCATCAGCTAATCTGTTATCTCCACTGCTGCAGCATCCACGCAACTTCCATCAGCTAATCTGTAATCTCCACTGCTGCAGCATCCACTCAACTTCCATCAGCTAATCTGTAATCTCCACGGCTGCAACATCCACGCAACTTCCATCAGCTAATCTGTAATCTCCACTGCTGCAACATCCACTCAACTTCCATCAGCTAATCTGTAATCTCCACGGCTGCAACATCCACGCAACTTCCATCAGCTAATCTGTAATCTCCACTGCTGCAACATCCACGCAACTTCCATCAGCTAATCTGTAATCTCCACTGCTGCAACATCCACTCAACTTCCATCAGCTAATCTGTAATCTCCACTGCTGCAGCATCCACGCAACTTCCATCAGATAATCTGTAATCTCCACGGCTGCAACATCCACGCAACTTCCATCAGCTAATCTGTAATCTCCACGGCTACAGCATCCACGCAACTTCCATCAGCTAATCTGTAATCTCCACGGCTGCAACATCCACGCAACTTCCATCAGCTAATCTGTAATCTCCACGGCTACAGCATCCACGCAACTTCCATCAGCTAATCTGTAATCTCCACGGCTGCAACATCCACGCAACTTCCATCAGCTAATCTGTAATCTCCACGGCTGCAACATCCACGCAACTTCCATCAGATAATCTGTAATCTCCACGGCTGCAACATCCACGCAACTTCCATCAGCTAATCTGTAATCTCCACGGCTGCAACATCCACGCAACTTCCATCAGCTAATGGGGCGTTATACTTTTGTGTAATGGACCTTAAGAGGTTAATACACGTGGAACCTCTGACTACCGAATTCCAGCTCTTGTGAGCACATATATCCCATAAGGACTATACTCCTTTGTTTCCCACCACTGGAGGACATTTCATGTACAGTACATATAGGGGACATTTCCTGTACAGTACATATAGGGGACATTTCCTGTACAGTACATATAGGGGACATTTCCTGTACAGTACATATAGGGGACATTTCCTGTACAGTACATATAGGGGACATTTCATGTACAGTACATATAGGGGACATTTCATGTACAGTACATATAGGGGACATTTAATGTACAGTACATATAGGGGACATTTCCTGTACAGTACATATAGGGGACATTTCATGTACAGTACATACTGTATAGGGGACATTTCATGTACAGTACATATAGGGGACATTTCCTGTACAGTACATATAGGGGTTACAGCGCAGTCCAACTTTATTTAAACTTTTTGGGGATTTTCCCACTGTTGTGTGTTTATTGATTGTTTTCCGGTGGGATCAGAGACTTGTAACTGCAGCATTGCCAGGGGTCCATATTACACAAGGACAACGTTCTATCGGACCCATTCTGTACGGTACCACGCCTGCTTCACTGCGGGTCTCAGTTTAAGTAGTCACAGGAACATTATATTCCTTATTGGAATTTATTCCGTTTTTTTAGTTTTTTCTTTTAATAAAATGCTGTGTTTTATATATACAGTACCTGGTTCTTTTGCTCATTCAAGAAACTTGGCACACCACGCACATCCATTTCATTTCTATGAGCCTAAGTGCCCCCTACATTTTTTACATACTTCACTATGAGATTTTGTGCCGTTTTTCTCCTTTTCTTATCCAAATAAACCACATTTTATTTCACTGCCTTGTTTTACCTTGTGTCCGATCCCTTAAATATAAATATTTTTAAAGACCTGGTCTCCCGAGACACTCACTGTCTGTTATCCGGACCTGTTACCGGACTCACTCACGTGGGGTGTTTGCAGCCACGTTTGAAGAAGCCGGGTTTCAAGTAGCATACAGTGCTGGGGTTTAAAAGGGAGGTGGGAAGACTATTGAATTACTGATCATCTTTTTCTTCTCTTCTCAGGTGAAACCATATTTGAATTGTCTGTCTCCAAATCATCCCCACTTTTGACACTTGGGCAGGACAACACCCTTTTTAGAAAAGCCATCTGTTTTAATGTCCCTCACGTGTGTTAATTAAGTTTTCTGGGTTGAACTTAATTCAGTCAGGTGACATTTTAGACCTATAAAACTGAAAACCCAGCAGCCTGTGCTGTTTGCAGCCAGGTTTGAAGTAGCATACAGTGCTTTGGTTTAAAAGGGAGTTCAAAAGGAGCGAAAAAGTGGACAACCCCCGCCGGCCCTGACTCCTGCATCTGATCTACGCTGGAAAGGAGGACGTTATCTATCCCAGACTGCGCCTCTCAGCGCGTTACTATCGCTGTGATGCCGCCGCTGCTATTTATATTTGCTGTGACCTCACTTCTTCTCACATTATGCACTTCCTTCCACCAGCCTCAGTATGTCTCTAACTCTATTCATATATCTCCATCTCTCCTTCCTTCCTTCCCCACTTCTCTGTTCACATGAACTCCTTTCTTACCTGCGCCCTCTGTCACCACACAGCTATACCCCCTGCACTAAAACACACCCCTACAAATCATCCTCGCACATCCTCTTTCTATCCATGCTTCTCCTCCTCGCTTCTGGGGATATCTCTCCCAATCCTGGTCCCTGCCTTATTTCTACTTGCTCTCGTCCTCGCCTCCCACATGCAACTTCTACTCCTTCTGGTGTCAACCCCTCCAACCTCATACCCATCCCCTGCCACCCTCCCTCCTCTCTCCCTTTCTCCTGTGCCCTTTGGAATGCTCGCTCCCTCTCTAACAAGTTCCTCTCTGTGCATGACTTCTTTCTCTCTCACTCCCTGCTTCTCTTTGCTATAACTGAGACCTGGCTCACTCAGTCTGACTCTGCTCTGGAAGCTGCCCTCTCCTATGGTGGCCTTTCCTTCTCCCACACTCCGCGCCCTGATGGCCGGGGTGGAGGCGTGGGGCTCCTGCTCTCCTCTCTCTGCTCACCCCCCACTATTTCCTCACTCACTAACTCACCCCCACTATTTCCTCACTCACTAACTCACCCCTCACTCTTTCCTCACTCACTAACTCACCCCCACTATTTCCTCACTCACTAACTCACCCCCACTATTTCCTCACTCACTAACTCACCCCCACTATTTCCTCACTCACTAACTCACCCCTCACTCACTAACTCACCCCCACTATTTCCTCACTCACTAACTCACCCCCACTATTTCCTCACTGACTAACTCACCCCCACTATTTCCTCACTCACTAACTCACCCCACTATTTCCTAACTCACTAACTCACCCCCACTATTTCCTCACTCACTTACTCACCCCTCACTCACTAACTCACCCCCACTATTTCCTCACTCACTAACTCACCCCCACTATTTCCTCACTGACTAACTCACCCCCACTATTTCCTCACTCACTAACTCACCCCACTATTTCCTCACTCACTAACTCACCCCCACTATTTCCTCACTCACTAACTCACCCCCCACTATTTCCTCACTCATTTACTCACCCCTCACTCTTTCCTCACTCACTAAATCACCCCTACTATTTCCTCACTCACTAACTCACCCCCACTATTTCCTCACTCACATACTCACCCCTCACACTTTCCTCACTACTGTATTTCTCCTTCTGCCTCACACTTTCCGTTCTCACCCCCTGCTCTACATTACTTTGAGTGCTACTTCCTCCCTGTGACTCTCCAGTCCCTCTCTCTTACCACGCCTGCCTCTTCTCCCTCTATCCAGGGTCCCTCGGGGTTACTGTCAGTGGCAGGATAATGAGCGGGCGAGGCGGAGATTTCCAGCTCATTAGCTGTAGTTATGGCTGTTTAGTTCAGCAGCTCAGAGCCCAGGTGTGTGTGCTCCTCAGGCCCCTGGGGACTGGCAGGCCCAGAGCTCGGCATCGTTGCTAAGATTCACCTTGAGCTGCACAGTTCATGCAGCACGTCCTAAAACAGCACAGCCCCGGCCACCTCAGGTAGGGGGTTCAGTAGTGCATACGGGTGCCAGGTAGACCCTGGGTCACCGGCCACTGCAGCAATGAATACCTTGACCCATATGATGTCCCATCGTGTGGAGAGGCTGAAGGAAGAGGCAAAGATGGAAAAGGAGGAGATCCAAGCATGGAGCAAGCCCATGGAAAACACTGTAAATCCCAGGTATACGGGAGAGAGAAATGCATAGTGTGAGAGGAGAGAGGCGCAGAGGGTAAGGAGAGGGAGGCATGGGAACGTATGGGCTGCATTCAATATGCTCTGAGGATGTCGTCTCCCGTGCTGGAGAAGAGGTCTGCTCCATTCTAATGAAAGGGAATAAGATCTTCTCCGGCATGGGGAAAACGGTTTCACAGCCTATTGAATAAGGGCCAGATTGTGAAGGAGAGAAAGCAGAATGGAAATGGAAAAGGGGAGGTAAATGGGGGGCGACACAGGCAGGACGAGGTCGGAACTAATTGGGGACAGAGAGAGTTGTAGAGTGAAAGAAAGCTAGAGAAAGAATGATGGGGAGGAAGAGTGGCAGAGGGTGAGGAGGAAGAGTGACAGAGGGTGAGGAGGAAGAGTGACAGAGGGTGAGGAGGAAGAGTGACAGAGGGTGAGGAGGAAGAGTGACAGAGGGTGAGGAGGAAGAGTGGCACAGGGTGAGGAGGAAGAGTGGCACAGGGTGAGGAGGAAGAGTGGCAGAGGGTGGGGAGGAAGAGTGGCACAGGGTGGGGAGGAAGAGTGGCAGAGGGTGAGGAGGAAGAGTGGCAGAGGGTGAGGAGGAAGAGTGGCAGAGGGTGGGGAGGAAGAGTGGCAGAGGGTGGGGAGGAAGAGTGGCAGAGGGTAGGGGAGGAAGAGTGGCAGAGGGTGGGGAGGAAGAGTGGCAGAGGGTGGGGAGGAAGAGTGGCAGAGGGTGGGGAGGAAGAGTGGCAGAGGGTGGGGAGGAAGAGTGGCAGAGGGTGGGGAGGAAGAGTGGCAGAGGGTAGGGGAGGAAGAGTGGCAGAGGGTGGGGAGGAAGAGTGGCAAGAGGGTGGGGAGGAAGAGTGGCAAGAGGGTGGGGAGGAAGAGTGGCAAGAGGGTGGGGAGGAAGAGTGGCAAGAGGGTGGGGAGGAAGAGTGGCAAGAGGGTGGGGAGGAAGAGTGGCAAGAGGGTGGGGAGGAAGAGTGGCAAGAGGGTGGGGAGGAAGAGTGGCAAGAGGGTGGGGAGGAAGAGTGGCAAGAGGGTGGGGAGGAAGAGTGGCAAGAGGGTGGGGAGGAAGAGTGGCAAGAGGGTGGGGAGGAAGAGTGGCAAGAGGGTGAGGAGGAAGAGTGGCAAGAGGGTGGGGAGGAAGAGTGGCAAGAGGGTGGGGAGGAAGAGTGGCAAGAGGGTGGGGAGGAAGAGTGGCAAGAGGGTGGGGAGGAAGAGTGGCAAGAGGGTGGGGAGGAAAAGTGGCAAGAGGGTGGGGAGGAAGAGTGACAAGAGGGTGAGGAGGAAGAGTGACAAGAGGGTGAGGAGGAAGAGTGACAAGAGGGTGAGGAGGAAGAGTGACAAGAGGGTGAGGAGGAAGAGTGACAAGAGGGTGAGGAGGAAGAGTGACAAGAGGGTGAGGAGGAAGAGTGACAAGAGGGTGAGGAGGAAGAGTGACAAGAGGGTGAGGAGGAAGAGTGACAGAGGGTGTCTCCTTCTCCCCAGCAACCGAACACGGGCTTGGATCCTTGACCCCTCGGGAGATTGGTACTATTCCTGGCTCAATGTCATGGTCATTCCTGTCACTTACAACTGGGTCATCATCATCTGCAGGTAACAGGACATGTGGTATGGGATAGGGACACAGGAGAGACACATGAACATCACTGCAGGTAACAGGACATGTGGTATGGGATAGGGACACAGGAGAGACACAGGAATATACCTGCAGGTAACAGGACATGAGGTATGGGATAGGGACACAGGACATGTGGTATGGGATAGGGACACAGGACATGTGGTATGGGATAGGGACACAGGAGAGACACATGAACATCATTGCAGGTAACAGGACATGTGGTATGGGATAGGGACACAGGAGAGTCACAGGAACATCACTGCAGGTAACAGGACATGAGGTATGGGATAGGGACACAGGAGAGACACATGAACATCACTGCAGGTAACAGGACATGCGGTATGGGATAGGGACACAGGAGAGTCACAGAAACATCACTGCAGGTAACACGACATGAGGTATGGGATAGGGACACAGGAGAGACACAGGAACATACCTGCAGGTAACAGGACATGAGGTATGGGATAGGGACACAGGACATGAGGTATGGGATAGGGACACAGGACATGTGGTATGGGATAGGGACACAGGACATGTGGTATGGGATAGGGACACAGGAGAGACACATGAACATCATTGCAGGTAACAGGACATGTGGTATGGGATAGGGACACAGGAGAGTCACAGGAACATCACTGCAGGTAACAGGACATGAGGTATGGGATAGGGACACAGGAGAGTCACAGGAACATCACTGCAGGTAACAGGACACCTGGTATGGGATAGGGACACAGGAGAGTCACAGGAACATCACTGCAGGTAACAGGACATGAGGTATGGGATAGGGACACAGGAGAGTCACAGGAACATCACTGCAGGTAACAGGACATGAGGTATGGGATAGGGACGCCAGGAACTTTTGTAGTATAACAGTAATTTATTCGTGTCCCCCAGCACAGGGACCGCTCATGCACACGTTGCATTATATTGCATATCGGACAGACATGAATACGGTTCTTCCATCAGTGCCCACTCACTGTAATAAGACCCGTGCTCCCCTCCTTCATGGTTTGGGACATTCCTCCTTGTTATCTCGGTAATTCTAGACCCATTGGGGATCCTAGTGGGTCCTGTATACTGTACGTTACCCCAATACTTTTAGTCTTTATGGCACCCGGGAACGCTCGTTACTGAGGCCCTCTGTCGCATGCCATTTTTATACTTTGAGACTTATACTGGACTCCCTTAGTCTTCTCCTGGGAACCTAATTAACAAGAGCACTATCCTTGTCTACAACATAAAGTAAGGGGGCCTGGTCTATACTATTACTTTAATAATATGTCTATCTACTCTCCCCGAGGCTCCTCTCTTCTTGTCCTCCTGGAACCTGACCTTCTCGAACCTTCCCCTTCCCTTTTATACTCTCTGTGATGAGATGTGATCCACCGATTCTAATACTCTCTGTGATGTCAAGATCCCATGGCAACCCAGGGTGGGGCCTTACACACCCTAACCATGCTAGTAACCGTTTAGGCGGGGGGTTGCACTTGCAGAAATGCTCTGACAGTGTCACCGTGTAATACGGCGCCTAATCACTGTATTAACCCTTCTTGTCCCCAGGTCCTGCTTCACTGAGATGCAGCACAGATACCTGTCCATCTGGCTGAGCTTGGATTACCTGTGTGACCTCCTCTACCTGATGGACATTATCGCTAACTTCCATACAGGTGAGTATATTCCCGGCAGAGACACTCACACTCCGACCCTAACGCTCAGTTATTGACCTAACGAAGTGTTAACTTAAATGAACGCCTCGTTAAGAGCGAACTGTATCTGCAAAGCTCACTAACGGGTCATTGCGTAGCTATAACGGAGGTTAGTGATTATGATGCAGAAGAGATGTTCCCTGTAACAGCGCATATCCACGGGGCTCCGTTATCGTTATCGCTGCGTTACTTAGGTCAGACGTACAGGGGGTGTTATCTCCCTCCACACTGAAATAGGAGATATGCTGGAGAGGGAGGGAGGGAGGGGGGAGGGAGGGAGAGAGGGGGGAGGGAGGAGGGAGGGAGAGAGAGAGGGAGGGAGGGAGGGGGAATCCTTTTAGCATATATCCTAGGTATCTTCACATGTTGTTGGAAGGTAGATTTTAGGGGATACATACTGTATATATCACTTGGGGTCCTAGCCTCTGGGATTTCTCTCTCTCTCTTGAGACCTCGCTCTCGCTTGAGATTACTAACAGACGTGGTTTTGGCATAAAATTAGCTTTGTGGATTTGCGTTAATCTCGTGGAATATAACGTCTGTTACTGATTTGGATAATATGACGGTACGAGCCCGGAGGTAATGGAGTTCTGTGTATCTGGGCCGCAGTTCTGTACTGTACCTAGGCTAGATCTAGACCCCGCGTCAGACTGAGATTTAGGTATCCAGTACCTTTGCTTTAAAATGATGATACCCCTTTCAGTGCTGCAATATTTAGTTACAATATGCTTTTCTTAATGTCCATTTAACTATTAATTTATCATGTTATTTTGCACATTCAGGTTGCAATGGGAAACTGTAACATGTATCCGGTGCCTTCCAGGACACAGTACATGTATAATGATTACCATGCCCTGGCCCCCTCTGATTCTCTGTCCTCCACCCTAGGGTTTTTGGAAGAAGGTATCCTGGTGACTGATAACATTCAGATTGCCAAACGCTATGTGGTCTCCTCTAAGTTCCGCTGGGACCTGCTGTCCATGCTCCCCACTGACCTCCTCTACATTAAGCTTGGCCTCCATACGCCAGCCGTACGTGTCAACCGCTTCCTGCGCTTCCATCGGCTCTTCGAGGCCTGTGACCGCACTGAGACGCGTGTCTCTTACCCCAATGCCTTCCGCATCTGCAAGCTAATGGCCTACATCTTCGTGGTCATCCACTGGAACAGCTGTGTGTACTTTGCCCTGTCCAGTTACATTGGATTCGGCAAGGATAAGTGGGTCTACCCCAATATCTCAGACCCGGATTTTGGGCGTTTGGGCCGGCAGTATTTGTACAGCTTCTACTTCTCCACCCTCATCCTCACCACAGTGGGGGACATCCCCATGCCCATGCAGGAGGAAGAGTACCTCTTTATGGTGGTGGATTTCCTTATTGCTGTTCTTGGCTTTGCCACCATCATGGGCAGTATGAGCTTGGTCATCTCCAACATGAACAGCGCCGATGCTGCCTTCTACCCAAACTACGACCTGGTGAAGCTGTACCTTAAGATGCACAAAGTCAACAAGAGCTTGAAGAAGACTGTAATCACCTGGTACCAGCATCTTCAGATCAACAAGAAAATGACCAATGAGAACCAGATACTGCAGAACTTGCCGGAAAAGCTGAGGGTGGAGGTGGCGGTCAGCGTCCATATGCCCACCCTCAGCAAGGTCCAAATCTTCCAGAACTGTGAGAAGAGTCTCCTGGAAGAGCTAGTGCTAAAGCTGAAGCCACAGGTCTACAGCCCCGGGGAGTATGTGTGCAAGAAGGGGGACATTGGGCGAGAGATGTACATCATCAAGGAGGGGAAGCTGGCTGTGGTCGGAGACGATGGGGTGACGCAGTTTGCCGTGCTCGGGGAGGGAAACTACTTTGGGGAGATCAGCATTCTGAACATTAAAGGTAACTGAGGGGTGATGGGGTTTGGGGGTTCTCACCAGGAACTTATTGGGAGTTTTTCAATAAATTGTCCTCATCAATGTGCTGTCCCTTCAAAAATAAAATCCTGGGCAAGGCAAAAACGGACGTGTTGTTAGAAATACGCAGGGGATTATTTAGCAGAGACCCCACATGCACGCAGCTCACTCTTATTAGTTATACGAGAAGAAATAGCCGGCCCAGACCTCACTAATGTATATGCAGTTACTAGCACTGTGCTACCGCGTAAACACGGATATGAAAGCATGAGAATGCAACAAAAATGTGTTTCTTACAGCAAAACAGACTGCACGTCTCATTTAAAGTCCCACTAGGTTACCCACATCTACATATATATCGTGAATGTTTAGTTAACATTCAAAAAAATTGTTTTTCATGCTTTTCTTGTTAAAAGATCAACGTAGGATGGGCTGGACGCAATAACTAAGCGAAAGCACTCCACAACTCACCGGGGTAGTGAAAAAATGTAATTTTTTTTTATTAAACTACATTAAAAACAAATTAACAAACTACAACAAAACAGGGGGATGGCACTCCCACGCGTTTCACGCTTCCACAGCGCTTTCTCAAGCAGTTTTCTTGTTAAAAGGCTGTTATTGCCGGTTCAGAGATGTCAACATCTGAGGATTGAAATGAGTGAGATTTCACTTCTGGACCAAAGTGACATTTTAATGAAGAAGTGACGAGTCTTTAGTATTGAGACAGCATCAATGTTTATGAGACGCTGATGCTAAAAAATCAGCAAGACCATATTATACTGAAGCACATAACTACCAAGGTCTGAGAACCCAAATAAAGGAAACCCTTAGCTGCCAGAGGAGATCGCCAATGTATTGATCTGTAATATCGGCCCATTGATCTGTAATATCCATATATTGAGCTGTAATAATCACCTATAGATCTGTAATATCCACCTATAGATCTGTAATATTGGCCCATTGATCTGTAATATCGGCCCATTGATCTGTAATATCGGCACATTAATCTGTAATGTCCGCCTATAGATCTGTAATATCCGCCCATTGATCTTTAATATCCGCCCATTGATCTGTAATATCCACCCATAGATCTGTAATATCCACCTATAGATCTGTAATATCGGCCCATTGATCTGTAATAGCCACCTATAGATCTGTAATATCCGCCTATAGATCTGTAATATCCGCCCCTCTGGCTATAAACAGGACCATGGAATAATTCTGATTTCATACTTTGAATAAATGAAGTCTCTGCTTCTTTGTGCCCCTAGTTTGGTAATTCCCTCACTCCACCTCATATGCTATAGGACTGGGACATATAGGGCCAGAAAGATGTAGTTATTCCCATATACAGGCCATACAGTGAGTGGCAGGGCACAGCCATGTGCGGGTAGCAGGAGGTAACTAATTATCCTGCAGAAATAACACCTGTGCTTTCATACCTGTAATATAAAGACATCCGACCAACACGTGCACTTTATTTCGGCACTGATTTGTGACAATTACATTACTTACACTGTGGTACTTCCATTGCTTACACTGTGGTACTTCCATTACTTACACTGTGGTACTTACGTTACTTACACTGTGGTACTTACGTTACTTACACTGTGGTACTTACGTTACTGACACTGTGGTACTTACGTTACTTACACTGTGGTACTTACGTTACTTACACTGTGGTACTTAGGTTACTTACACTGTGGTACTTACGTTACTTACACTGTGGTACTTTCGTTACTTACACTGTGGTACTTACGTTACTTACACTGTGGTACTTACGTTACTTACACTGTGGTACTTACGTTACTTACACTGTGGTACTTACGTTACTTACACTGTGGTACTTACGTTACTTACACTGTGGTACTTACGTTACTTACACTGTGGTACTTACGTTACTGACACTGTGGTACTTACGTTACTTACACTGTGGTACTTACGTTACTTACACTGTGGTACTTACGTTACTGACACTGTGGTACTTACGTTACTTACACTGTGGTACTTAGGTTACTTACACTGTGGTACTTAGGTTACTTACACTGTGGTACTTACGTTACTTACACTGTGGTACTTACGTTACTTACACTGTGGTACTTACGTTACTTACACTGTGGTACTTACGTTACTTACACTGTGGTACTTACGTTACTCACACTGTGGTACTTACGTTACTTACACTGTGGTACTTACGTTACTTACACTGTGGTACTTACGTTACTTACACTGTGGTACTTACGTTACTTACACTGTGGTACTTACGTTACTTACACTGTGGTACTTACGTTACTTACACTGTGGTACTTACGTTACTTACACTGTGGTACTTACGTTACTTACACTGTGGTACTTACGTTACTTACACTGTGGTACTTACGTTACTGACACTGTGGTACTTACGTTACTTACACTGTGGTACTTACGTTACTGACACTGTGGTACTTACGTTACTTACACTGTGGTACTTACGTTACTTACACTGTGGTACTTACGTTACTTACACTGTGGTACTTAGGTTACTTACACTGTGGTACTTAGATTACTTACACTGTGGTACTTAGATTACTTACACTGTGGTACTTCCATTGCTTACACTGTGGTACTTCCATTGCTTACACTGTGGTACTTCCATTACTTACACTGTGGTACTTCCATTGCTTTCACTGTGGTACTTCCATTGCTTACACTGTGGTACTTCCATTGCTTACACTGTGGTACTTCCATTGCTTACACTGTGGTACTTCCATTGCTTACACTGTGGTACTTCCATTGCTTACACTGTGGTACTTCCATTGCTTACACTGTGGTACTTCCATTGCTTACACTGTGGTACTTCCATTGCTTTCACTGTGGTACTTAGATTGCTTACACTGTGGTACTTCCATTGCTTACACTGTGGTACTTCCATTGCTTACACTGTGGTACTTCCATTGCTTACACTGTGGTACTTCCATTGCTTACACTGTGGTACTTCCATTGCTTACACTGTGGTACTTCCATTGCTTTCACTGTGGTACTTCCATTGCTTTCACTGTGGTACTTCCATTGCTTACACTGTGGTACTTCCATTGCTTACACTGTGGTACTTCCATTGCTTACACTGTGGTACTTCCATTGCTTACACTGTGGTACTTCCATTGCTTACACTGTGGTACTTAGATTGCTTACACTGTGGTACTTAGATTGCTTACACTGTGGTACTTCCATTGCTTACACTGTGGTACTTAGGTTACTTACACTGTGGTACTTAGATTACTTACACTGTGGTACTTAGATTGATTACACTGTGGTACTTACAAACACTTGGCATCAATGAAGAACTCCTGTTGGTCAAAAAAAGCAGCAATATCAAATACTCTGCTTATTTTGTAACATTATTTGAACCCAGTTCTGCTTTGAAAGGTATCACAACCTGCAATGAAGTTATGTAACTCATCCCTAAGAGAAAGCATGACGTAGCTGATTATAAAGATCTCTTAGTCCCTCAAGCTCCTCTCATATCTGATCTGTGACTTTCTGATTAGGTAACACAGCTGGGAACCGGAGAACGGCAAACATAAAGAGCATCGGCTACTCGGACCTGTTCTGCCTCTCCAAGGAGGACCTAAAAGATGCTCTGACCGAGTACCCTGATGCCAAGGCCATCCTGGAGGAGAAGGGGCGTGAGATTCTGATAAAGATGAACAAGCTGGACGAGAGACTGGCGGCCGAGCTCGCGGCCAAACAGCTGGACATAGAGACCAAGGTGAGAAGGCTGGAAGGGAACCTGGATTCCCTGCAGACTAAACTGGCCCGGCTCCTGGCTGAACTGGAGTCCAGCGCTGTGAAGATGTCCCTCAGGATCAACCAACTGGAGTGGGTGACGAATCTGTGGGAGGACGAGCCTCCCGAGGGGTCCGAGGCTATCGCATGAGCTTCTGTAGCTGGTGCATGGACCTGCCGGTGGGACAGGCATGATGGACATATAGGATTTGGTCAATGATGGTATTCTGTGGACGGCAGAGTTAGTTCAGAATTTCATGGGGAGGAAAAGCATCTGGTTTAACCCACAGATTGGGGCCTCCACGCGTGGCACACGAGCCTCGGGAGATGTGGGAGAGAGGAGGTCCGACAGAAACAGAAAACATGCATAATAGTCACACATGAGATACTCGTAGAGTTACAGGTCAGTAATGAAATAAAACTAAGGGAGCAGACACATAGATAAGGTTAGAGTACCATCAATACCCTGGCACACCTAAACGCAGTGAGATTGTATATCCTGATTTTAAGGCCCCGATTTTAAGGCCCCGATTTTAAGGCCCCGATTTTAAGGCCCCGATTTTAAGGCCCCGATTTTAAGGCCCCGATTTTAAGGCCCCGATTTTAAGGCCCCGATTTTAAGGCCCCGATTTTAAGGCCCCGGGGTATTAGACAAGTTTCTTTAATAATGACAAACATCTGAAAACGATTCTCAGAGAGGCCTGGCAGGGAATGCGGGGCGTGGTTTCAGCGTCCGGGTGTAGGGGGCACAGGGATGGGGGAACTGTTTTCAGGGATAAAGTAAAAAAAAAAGATAATGGTTTCCGCTAATGATGAGGACGCTTCCCGTATCAATCAGGGGATTCGCCGAGTATAGTCGCTTTACCTTCCTATTGGTTAGGTATTAAAAGTTCTTTTATAAACTCTCCTAATACATACAGCACTGCATACACCGACAGCAGAATACATATCCATACAGATCCATACAGATCCATACAGATCCATACAGATCCATACAGATCCATACATATGAATTATTTGTACTAAATCCCATCCCCGCAGAGTGATTGCTGGTGTCGCTGCCGCGCTGGTTAGAGGTCATGTGACTGAGGGTCACGCAGCGTGAGGATTCCGTGCGGAACCCGTCGCCGAGCTGTAAAGCACATGACTAGGACACCAGTAGGTGGCAGTATGGAAGCCTCCTAACATACTGTATGCTCTGTACTGTACAGAGAACACATCACAAGCATGTATTTCTATATCCTCCTAACATACTGTATGCTCTGTACTGTACAGAGATAACACATCACAAGCATGTATTTCTATATTCTCCTGTGACAAAGTGATGGTGTGAATAGAAAGGCGCTAGACATTAAAAGTGGTCACTAACTATAAACTGACTAAATAAGTGAAACAAAAATAATTGAACAGTGGTGAATCTTAGTGCAAATAAATGTACAAATAAATGTGATATGAGAAAGGTTGTGAGTCCCTGCCCAAACCCTCCGACGGGGCACGTATACACTCGTCCCCAAATGCCCAAACCCTCCGACGGGGCACGTATACACTCGTCCCCAAATGCCCAAACCCTCCGGCGGGGCACGTATACACTCATCCCCAAATGCCCAAACCCTCCGGCGGGGCACGTATACACTCATCCCCAAATGCAGAAACCCTCCGGCGGGGCACGTATACACTCATCCCCAAATGCAGAAACCCTCCGGCGGGGCACGTATACACTCATCCCCAAATGCAGAAACCCTCCGGCGGGGCACGTATACACTCATCCCCAAATGCAGAAACCCTCCGGCGGGGCACGTATACACTCATCCCCAAATGCCCAAACCCCCCGACGGGGCACGTATACACTCATCCCCAAATGCCCAAACCCTCCGGCGGGGCACGTATACACTCATCCCCAAATGCCCAAACCCTCCGGCCGGGGCACGTATACACTCGTCCCCAAATGCCCAAACCCTCCGGCGGGGCACGTATACACTCGTCCCCAAATGCCCAAACCCTCCGGCGGGGCACGTATACACTCATCCCCAAATGCCCAAACCCTCCGGCGGGGCACGTATACACTCGTCCCCAAATGCCCAAACCCTCCGGCGGGGCACGTATACACTCGTCCCCAAATGCCCAAACCCTCCGGCGGGGCACGTATACACTCATCCCCAAATGCAGAAACCCTCCGGCGGGGCACGTATACACTCATCCCCAAATGCCCAAACCCTCCGGCGGGGCACGTATACACTCATCCCCAAATGCCCAAACCCTCCGGCGGGGCACGTATACACTCGTCCCCAAATGCCCAAACCCTCCGGCGGGGCACGTATACACTCATCCCCAAATGCCCAAACCCTCCGGCAGGGCACGTATACACTCATCCCCAAATGCCCAAACCCTCCGGCGGGGCACGTATACACTCATCCCCAAATGCCCAAACCCTCCGGCGGGGCACGTATACACTCATCCCCAAATGCCCAAACCCTCCGGCGGGGCACGTATACACTCATCCCCAAATGCCCAAACCCTCCGGCGGGGCACGTATACACTCGTCCCCAAATGCCCAAACCCTCCGGCGGGGCACGTATACACTCGTCCCCAAATGCAGAAACCCTCCGGCGGGGCACGTATACACTCGTCCCCAAATGCAGAAACCCTCCAGCGGGGCACGTATACACTCGTCCCCAAATGCAGAAACCCTCCGGCGGGGCACGTATACACTCGTCCCCAAATGCCCAAACCCTCCGGCGGGGCACGTATACACTCATCCCCAAATGCCCAAACCCTCCGGCGGGGCACGTATACACTCATCCCCAAATGCCCAAACCCTCCGGCGGGGCACGTATACACTCATCCCCAAATGCCCAAACCCTCCGGCGGGGCATGTATACACTCGTCCCCAAATGCCCAAACCCTCCGGCGGGGCACGTATACACTCATCCCCAAATGCCCAAACCCTCCGGCGGGGCACGTATACACTCATCCCCAAATGCCCAAACCCTCCGGCGGGGCACGTATACACTCATCCCCAAATGCAGAAACCCTCCGGCGGGGCACGTATACACTCATCCCCAAATGCCCAAACCCTCCGGCGGGGCACGTATACACTCGTCCCCAAATGCAGAAACCCTCCGGCGGGGCACGTATACACTCGTCCCCAAATGCCCAAACCCTCCGGCGGGGCACGTATACACTCGTCCCCAAATGCAGAAACCCTCCGGCGGGGCACGTATACACTCATCCCCAAATGCCCAAACCCTCCGGCGGGGCACGTATACACTCGTCCCCAAATGCCCAAACCCTCCGGCGGGGCACGTATACACTCGTCCCCAAATGCCCAAACCCTCCGGCGGGGCACGTATACACTCGTCCCCAAATGCAGAAACCCTCCGGCGGGGCACGTATACACTCGTCCCCAAATACCCAAACCCTCCGGCGGGGCACGTATACACTCGTCCCCAAATGCAGAAACCCTCCGGCGGGGCACATATACACTCGTCCCCAAATGCCCAAACCCTCCGGCGGGGCACGTATACACTCGTCCCCAAATGCAGAAACCCTCCGACGGGGCACGTATACACTCGTCCCCAAATGCAGAAACCCTCCGGCGGGGCACATATACACTCGTCCCCAAATGCCCAAACCCTCCGGCGGGGCACGTATACACTCGTCCCCAAATGCAGAAACCCTCCGACGGGGCACGTATACACTCGTCCCCAAATGCAGAAACCCTCCGGCGGGGCACATATACACTCGTCCCCAAATGCCCAAACCCTCCGGCGGGGCACGTATACACTCGTCCCCAAATGCAGAAACCCTCCGACGGGGCACGTATACACTCGTCCCCAAATGCAGAAACCCTCCGGCGGGGCACGTATACACTCGTCCCCAAATACAGAAACCCTCCGGCGGGGCACGTATACACTCGTCCCCAAATACAGAAACCCTCCGGCGGGGCACGTATACACTCGTCCCCAAATGCCCAAACCCTCCGGCGGGGCACGTATACACTCGTCCCCAAATGCAGAAACCCTCCGGCGGGGCACGTATACACTCGTCCCCAAATGCAGAAACCCTCCGGCGGGGCACGTATACACTCGTCCCCAAATGCCCAAACCCTCCGGCGGGGCACGTATACACTCATCCCCAAATGCCCAAACCCTCCGGCGGGGCACGTATACACTCGTCCCCAAATGCAGAAACCCTCCGGCGGGGCACGTAGACACTCGTCCCCAAATGCAGAAACCCTCCGGCGGGGCACGTATACACTCATCCCCAAATGCAGAAACCCTCCGGCGGGGCACGTATACACTCGTCCCCAAATGCAGAAACCCTCCGACGGGGCACGTATACACTCGTCCCCAAATACAGAAACCCTCCGGCGGGGCACGTATACACTCGTCCCCAAATGCCCAAACCCTCCGGCGGGGCACGTATACACTCATCCCCAAATGCCCAAACCCTCCGGCGGGGCACGTATACACTCGTCCCCAAATGCCCAAACCCTCCGGCGGGGCACGTATACACTCGTCCCCAAATGCCCAAACCCTCCGGCGGGGCACGTATACACTCATCCCCAAATGCAGAAACCCTCCGGCGGGGCACGTATACACTCATCCCCAAATGCCCAAACCCTCCGGCGGGGCACGTATACACTCATCCCCAAATGCCCAAACCCTCCGGCGGGGCACGTATACACTCGTCCCCAAATGCCCAAACCCTCCGGCGGGGCACGTATACACTCATCCCCAAATGCCCAAACCCTCCGGCAGGGCACGTATACACTCATCCCCAAATGCCCAAACCCTCCGGCGGGGCACGTATACACTCATCCCCAAATGCCCAAACCCTCCGGCGGGGCACGTATACACTCATCCCCAAATGCCCAAACCCTCCGGCGGGGCACGTATACACTCATCCCCAAATGCCCAAACCCTCCGGCGGGGCACGTATACACTCGTCCCCAAATGCCCAAACCCTCCGGCGGGGCACGTATACACTCGTCCCCAAATGCAGAAACCCTCCGGCGGGGCACGTATACACTCGTCCCCAAATGCAGAAACCCTCCAGCGGGGCACGTATACACTCGTCCCCAAATGCAGAAACCCTCCGGCGGGGCACGTATACACTCGTCCCCAAATGCCCAAACCCTCCGGCGGGGCACGTATACACTCATCCCCAAATGCCCAAACCCTCCGGCGGGGCACGTATACACTCATCCCCAAATGCCCAAACCCTCCGGCGGGGCACGTATACACTCATCCCCAAATGCCCAAACCCTCCGGCGGGGCATGTATACACTCGTCCCCAAATGCCCAAACCCTCCGGCGGGGCACGTATACACTCATCCCCAAATGCCCAAACCCTCCGGCGGGGCACGTATACACTCATCCCCAAATGCCCAAACCCTCCGGCGGGGCACGTATACACTCATCCCCAAATGCAGAAACCCTCCGGCGGGGCACGTATACACTCATCCCCAAATGCCCAAACCCTCCGGCGGGGCACGTATACACTCGTCCCCAAATGCAGAAACCCTCCGGCGGGGCACGTATACACTCGTCCCCAAATGCCCAAACCCTCCGGCGGGGCACGTATACACTCGTCCCCAAATGCAGAAACCCTCCGGCGGGGCACGTATACACTCATCCCCAAATGCCCAAACCCTCCGGCGGGGCACGTATACACTCGTCCCCAAATGCCCAAACCCTCCGGCGGGGCACGTATACACTCGTCCCCAAATGCCCAAACCCTCCGGCGGGGCACGTATACACTCGTCCCCAAATGCAGAAACCCTCCGGCGGGGCACGTATACACTCGTCCCCAAATACCCAAACCCTCCGGCGGGGCACGTATACACTCGTCCCCAAATGCAGAAACCCTCCGGCGGGGCACATATACACTCGTCCCCAAATGCCCAAACCCTCCGGCGGGGCACGTATACACTCGTCCCCAAATGCAGAAACCCTCCGACGGGGCACGTATACACTCGTCCCCAAATGCAGAAACCCTCCGGCGGGGCACATATACACTCGTCCCCAAATGCCCAAACCCTCCGGCGGGGCACGTATACACTCGTCCCCAAATGCAGAAACCCTCCAACGGGGCACGTATACACTCGTCCCCAAATGCAGAAACCCTCCGGCGGGGCACATATACACTCGTCCCCAAATGCCCAAACCCTCCGGCGGGGCACGTATACACTCGTCCCCAAATGCAGAAACCCTCCGACGGGGCACGTATACACTCGTCCCCAAATGCAGAAACCCTCCGGCGGGGCACGTATACACTCGTCCCCAAATACAGAAACCCTCCGGCGGGGCACGTATACACTCGTCCCCAAATACAGAAACCCTCCGGCGGGGCACGTATACACTCGTCCCCAAATGCCCAAACCCTCCGGCGGGGCACGTATACACTCGTCCCCAAATGCAGAAACCCTCCGGCGGGGCACGTATACACTCGTCCCCAAATGCAGAAACCCTCCGGCGGGGCACGTATACACTCGTCCCCAAATGCCCAAACCCTCCGGCGGGGCACGTATACACTCATCCCCAAATGCCCAAACCCTCCGGCGGGGCACGTATACACTCGTCCCCAAATGCAGAAACCCTCCGGCGGGGCACGTAGACACTCGTCCCCAAATGCAGAAACCCTCCGGCGGGGCACGTATACACTCATCCCCAAATGCAGAAACCCTCCGGCGGGGCACGTATACACTCGTCCCCAAATGCAGAAACCCTCCGGCGGGGCACGTATACACTCATCCCCAAATGCAGAAACCCTCCGGCGGGGCACGTATACACTCGTCCCCAAATGCCCAAACCCTCCGGCGGGGCACGTATACACTCGTCCCCAAATGCAGAAACCCTCCGGCGGGGCACGTATACACTCATCCCCAAATGCCCAAACCCTCCGGCGGGGCACGTATACACTCGTCCCCAAATGCAGAAACCCTCCAGCGGGGCACGTATACACTCATCCCCAAATGCAGAAACCCTCCGGCGGGGCACGTATACACTCGTCCCCAAATGCCCAAACCCTCCGGCGGGGCACGTATACACTCGTCCCCAAATGCAGAAACCCTCCGGCGGGGCACGTATACACTCATCCCCAAATGCCCAAACCCTCCGGCGGGGCACGTATACACTCATCCCCAAATGCCCAAACCCTCCGGCGGGGCACGTATACACTCATCCCCAAATGCAGAAACCCTCCGGCGGGGCACGTATACACTCATCCCCAAATACCCAAACCCTCCGGCGGGGCACGTATACACTCGTCCCCAAATGCAGAAACCCTCCGGCGGGGCACGTATACACTCGTCCCCAAATGCCCAAACCCTCCGGCGGGGCACGTATACACTCGTCCCCAAATGCAGAAACCCTCCGGCGGGGCACGTATACACTCGTCCCCAAATGCCCAAACCCTCCGGCGGGGCACGTATACACTCGTCCCCAAATGCCCAAACCCTCCGGCGGGGCACATATACACTCGTCCACCAAATGCCCAAACCCTCCGGCGGGGCACGTATACACTCGTCCCCAAATGCCCAAACCCTCCGGCGGGGCACGTATAAACTCATCCCCAAATGCCCAAACCCTCCGGCGGGGCACGTATACACTCGTCCCCAAATGCAGAAACCCTCCGGCGGGGCACGTATACACTCGTCCCCAAATGCCCAAACCCTCCGGCGGGGCACGTATAAACTCATCCCCAAATGCCCAAACCCTCCGGCGGGGCACGTATACACTCATCCCCAAATGCAGAAACTCTCCGGCGGGGCACGTATACACTCGTCCCCAAATGCAGAAACCCTCCGGCGGGGCACGTATACACTCATCCCCAAATGCCCAAACCCTCCGGCGGGTCACGTATAAACTCATCCCCAAATGCCCAAACCCTCCGGCGGGGCACGTATACATGCGTCCCTAAATGCAGAAACCCCCCCGGCGGGGCACGTATACACTCGTCCCCAAATGCAGAAACCCTCCGGCGGGGCACGTATACACTCATCCCCAAATGCCCAAACCCTCCGGCGGGGCACGTATACACTCGTCCCCAAATGCCCAAACCCTCCGGCGGGGCACGTATACACTCGTCCCCAAATGCCCAAACCCTCCGGCGGGGCACGTATACACTCGTCCCCAAATGCAGAAACCCTCCGGCGGGGCACGTATACACTCATCCCCAAATGCCCAAACCCTCCGGCGGGGCACGTATACACTCGTCCCCAAATGCCCAAACCCTCCGGCGGGGCACGTATACACTCGTCCCCAAATGCCCAAACCCTCCGGCGGGGCACGTATACACTCGTCCCCAAATGCAGAAACCCTCCGGCGGGGCACGTATACACTCGTCCCCAAATACCCAAACCCTCCGGCGGGGCACGTATACACTCGTCCCCAAATGCAGAAACCCTCCGGCGGGGCACATATACACTCGTCCCCAAATGCCCAAACCCTCCGGCGGGGCACGTATACACTCGTCCCCAAATGCAGAAACCCTCCGACGGGGCACGTATACACTCGTCCCCAAATGCAGAAACCCTCCGGCGGGGCACATATACACTCGTCCCCAAATGCCCAAACCCTCCGGCGGGGCACGTATACACTCGTCCCCAAATGCAGAAACCCTCCGACGGGGCACGTATACACTCGTCCCCAAATGCAGAAACCCTCCGGCGGGGCACATATACACTCGTCCCCAAATGCCCAAACCCTCCGGCGGGGCACGTATACACTCGTCCCCAAATGCAGAAACCCTCCGACGGGGCACGTATACACTCGTCCCCAAATGCAGAAACCCTCCGGCGGGGCACATATACACTCGTCCCCAAATGCAGAAACCCTCCGGCGGGGCACGTATACACTCGTCCCCAAATACAGAAACCCTCCGGCGGGGAACGTATACACTCGTCCCCAAATGCCCAAACCCTCCGGCGGGGCACGTATACACTCGTCCCCAAATGCAGAAACCCTCCGGCGGGGCACGTATACACTCGTCCCCAAATGCAGAAACCCTCCGGCGGGGCACGTATACACTCGTCCCCAAATGCCCAAACCCTCCGGCGGGGCACGTATACACTCATCCCCAAATGCCCAAACCCTCCGGCGGGGCACGTATACACTCGTCCCCAAATGCCCAAACCCTCCGGCGGGGCACGTATACACTCGTCCCCAAATGCCCAAACCCTCCGGCGGGGCACGTATACACTCGTCCCCAAATGCAGAAACCCTCCGGCGGGGCACGTATACACTCATCCCCAAATGCCCAAACCCCCCGACGGGGCACGTATACACTCGTCCCCAAATGCAGAAACCCTCCGGCGGGGCACGTATACACTCATCCCCAAATGCCCAAACCCTCCGGCGGGGCACGTATACACTCATCCCCAAATGCAGAAACCCTCCGGCGGGGCACGTATACACTCGTCCCCAAATGCCCAAACCCTCCGGCGGGGCACGTATACACTCGTCCCCAAATGCAGAAACCCTCCGGCGGGGCACGTATACACTCATCCCCAAATGCCCAAACCCTCCGGCGGGGCACGTATACACTCGTCCCCAAATGCAGAAACCCTCCAGCGGGGCACGTATACACTCATCCCCAAATGCAGAAACCCTCCGGCGGGGCACGTATACACTCGTCCCCAAATGCCCAAACCCTCCGACGGGGCACGTATACACTCGTCCCCAAATGCCCAAACCCTCCGGCGGGGCACGTATACACTCATCCCCAAATGCCCAAACCCTCCGGCGGGGCACGTATACACTCGTCCCCAAATGCAGAAACCCTCCGGCGGGGCACGTATACACTCATCCCCAAATGCAGAAACCCTCCGGCGGGGCACGTATACACTCGTCCCCAAATACAGAAACCCTCCGGCGGGGCACGTATACACTCGTCCCCAAATGCAGAAACCCTCCGGCGGGGCACGTATACACTCGTCCCCAAATACAGAAACCCTCCGGCGGGGAACGTATACACTCGTCCCCAAATGCCCAAACCCTCCGGCGGGGCACGTATACACTCGTCCCCAAATGCAGAAACCCTCCGGCGGGGCACGTATACACTCGTCCCCAAATGCAGAAACCCTCCGGCGGGGCACGTATACACTCGTCCCCAAATGCCCAAACCCTCCGGCGGGGCACGTATACACTCGTCCCCAAATGCCCAAACCCTCCGACGGGGCACGTATACACTCGTCCCCAAATGCCCAAACCCTCCGGCGGGGCACGTATACACTCGTCCCCAAATGCCCAAACCCTCCGGCGGGGCACGTATACACTCATCCCCAAATGCCCAAACCCTCCGGCGGGGCACGTATACACTCGTCCCCAAATGCAGAAACCCTCCGGCGGGGCACGTATACACTCGTCCCCAAATGCCCAAACCCTCCGGCGGGGCACGTATACACTCGTCCCCAAATGCAGAAACCCTCCGGCGGGGCACGTATACACTCGTCCCCAAATGCCCAAACCCTCCGGCGGGGCACGTATACACTCGTCCCCAAATGCCCAAACCCTCCGGCGGGGCACGTATACACTCGTCCCCAAATGCCCAAACCCTCCGGCGGGGCACGTATACACTCATCCCCAAATGCCCAAACCCTCCGGCGGGGCACGTATACACTCATCCCCAAATGCCCAAACCCTCCGGCGGGGCACGTATACACTCGTCCACCAAATGCCCAAACTCTCCGGCGGGGCACGTATACACTCGTCCCCAAATGCAGAAACCCTCCGGCGGGGCACGTATACACTCGTCCCCAAATGCCCAAACCCTCCGGCGGGGCACGTATACACTCGTCCCCAAATGCAGAAACCCTCCGGCGGGGCACGTATACACTCGTCCCCAAATGCCCAAACCCTCCGGCGGGGCACGTATAAACTCATCCCCAAATGCCCAAACCCTCCGGCGGGGCACGTATACACTCGTCCCCAAATGCCCAAACCCTCCGGCGGGGCACGTATACACTCGTCCCCAAATGCAGAAACCCTCCGGCGGGGCACGTATACACTCGTCCCCAAATGCAGAAACCCTCCGGCGGGGCACGTATACACTCGTCCCCAAATGCAGAAACCCTCCGGCGGGGCACGTATACACTCGTCCCCAAATGCAGAAACTCTCCGGCGGGGCACGTATACACTCGTCCCCAAATGCAGAAACCCTCCGGCGGGGCACGTATACACTCATCCCCAAATGCCCAAACCCTCCGGCGGGTCACGTATAAACTCATCCCCAAATGCCCAAACCCTCCGGCGGGGCACGTATACATGCGTCCCCAAATGCAGAAACCCCCCCGGCGGGGCACGTATACACTCGTCCCCAAATGCAGAAACCCTCCGGCGGGGCACGTATACACTCATCCCCAAATGCCCAAACCCTCCGGAGGGGCACATATACACTCGTCCCCAAATGCCCAAACCCTCCGGCGGGGCACGTATACACTCGTCCCCAAATACCCAAACCCTCCGGCGGGGCACGTATACACTCATCCCCAAATGCAGAAACCTTTTCTCTCACAATCCAGAGGGAGCATAAAGGGAGAAAAAACAGCAATGCACAGCGATCCAAGTGTGCACAGCGATCCAAGTGTGCACAACGATCCAAATGTGCACAACGATCCAAGTGTGCACAGCGATCCAAGTGTGCACAACGATCCAAGTGTGCACAGCGATCCAAGTGTGCACAACGATCCAAGTGTGCACAGCGATCCAAGTGTGCACAGCGATCCAAGTGTGCACAGCAATCCAAGTGTGCACAACGATCCAAGTGTGCACAGCGATCCAAGTGTGCACAGCGATCCAAGTGTGCACAGCGATCCAGTGTAGATGACATTAATATGTGAATGGATTCAGATATTGTCCTGGCTCTTCTGTATCGCCTACTCACAAGATTCACGTGGTAATTAGGGCAACGCCAGTAAACTGCGATATGTGTATTCTTCTAGTCAGGTGAGGCTGTGCTTCAGCTCAAAATACAGCGAGGAGAAGGGACGCAAAGAATAGAAATATAGCGCAGATCAATACGGTGAAAGGTAAATATTTATGTAAAATTTAAAAAATGGGCACTTACAAAAAGCAAATTAATAACAGCATATATCACTATTGTGAAAGCAGGGGGATCACCCAGGGCCGTGGCTCACCACACCGCCTCCGCTGGACGCTTGTTGTATTCAAATGGACGCTCCTTGTGTAGTTTTTTTGCCTCCCGATCACTTGCAGGGGCTCAACTCCGTCGCGGTCTCCGGGATGATGCGTCACTTCCGGTTTGGCTTCAGTGGGCCGTTGGAAGTGCGTCTCTCTATGGCAATAGGGGGTTAATCATGTCACTAATAAAGGCATTATACCCGGCAGATTAACCCTAAATCGCATTGGGACTGAACGGGTTAACTGTATGTGCACCACACTGATATGTTTTCCACTACACCATCTTTGTTGTACCCATTTTGCAGCTCAATCCCTAGCTGCAGTAATAGAAATGTATGTGAACTGTGCCAATTGGTTTTGCGACACATGGGGGAGCTGCGAGTGCTAAACCAAGCGCTGATTGAAGAAGCATGGCTGTGTATGGGTGACTGCTTTGAAACATAGGTATCACTTTCCAAGCTCTCAACCTCGTACCGCAAGGTTAATTGAGTAAGTGGTTTGCGGTTTAGCTGAATTGGTTTTCTGTCAAAATGTATCAGTTCCCTTGTTAGCTTCATAACTTGAAAGGGGGAAAGTAAATTGACGTGAGAATGGGGTTAAACCGCAAACCACATCATAGCCCGTTCAATTAAGTAAGCTAACTCGCATTAAGAGTGAGCTGGCACTCTAATTTTTGGAATGCAGCTAAGAATAAAGAAACCATAAACACACATATAAAGTTTATTGTAGTGGCATAAGCAGAACATACTTTATTAATAAACTGTATTGTACTGATGGTTTTAAATGTACAAGACGGGAGTTTTTTTCTGTCAGCTCGGGAATAAATTCGTTGACATGCAAGTATGTTAAGGATGAATGAACTGAGGGATTTCTCAACTCCGGACCTCAAAGGCACCCTGCAGAGGGGTGTCTCAATGTCTATGAGAAGTCCGGATTTGAAAAGCCTCAGCAATCCTAGGTGTTAGGATGACCGGGATATTTTAAGTGCCAGATACCGGTGTAAAATATGCGTACTTCCCACTTGGTGGCCAAACCCCAGACTCGGTGTCGCCAGGTAAGGGGAGGGTCCCGATATGCTAATGAGCCAAGGTGTGACGTTAGCGCCTGCTCCGTGCAAACCGGGGCGCAATTTCTACCCTTTCTGCAGACTACTGGCAAGTCGGGGATAGGTGGGAGAAAGGTTCCCACGGGCGGGATTAGTTATGCATGTAAGGTATAGGTCCCTCAACCCTATAAAAATGCCTGCTGGCCAGACCCTAGGAGATTCACCTAAGATTCACCTGATTTGACCAAGTTCCAGTGTCAGCGGTTCCGGAGTGTGAAGGGTTAATTTACATCACAACGAAGATTTACACCCTCTTCTGGAATTCGTTAGAGCTAAGGGTTCCCGATCGAACCCTGTAAGGACTGAACACACTTTTCCCTGTTGGCGGAAATATAGGGGTGGCAACTTGTGCCCCTAGCCAGGAATTACTACACGGATCCTTTTGCGCACCCGCTAGCATGCGTGCAGGGGTGCCCAGAGACTTTGTTTCATTCCAACGACAATTGATTTCATTCCCCCATCCCAATCGTGTTTTATTAAGTGTATATTGTGAAGATTCTGTGAAGATAAATTACAATTTATTTTACTCAACTTGTGTGCTCACTGCAGAATCCCAGTATTAAGGTGTGCATAAGACCTGGTCTCCCGTGACAGGCTTATTTACTGGTGGCAGCGGTGGGACGCTGACTGAGCCTATGGTATAGTCTCCTGCGGGATTCTATAACATAGTGGGGGAAACTCGTAGATTGCGTGCTCTCCAGACAAGGGGTAATTTACACACACTTCACAAGAGCACGAGATAATTCACGTTGCCAGATGATCCCAGGAGGGGGACGAGAACGGAGCACAGCCATGCAATAAAGGGTAATCCGGGGCTACAGCATGGTGCTAATGAAAAAAATCTTTAATGAGCACAAGACAACATGGTGCAGACAAAATAAAAAAAACACTCTGACGCGTTTCACGCGGTACACAGCGCTTCGTCTCTGACACGTTTACATTGAGTAATTTCAGAAAATAGGCAGATGGGCACACTGAGGGACACAAACTAGTTTATTAATAACCCCAATAGTAGGATCAGAACAGACATATCCACAATATAACACGCAAAAAACGTTAAAAACGAAATCAATGGGCTAGGAGGGGGACAGGAACACAACGTATCAACACTGTGCAGCCTAAAGTGAGGGTCTGGACTAGCGTGAGTGAGGTGAGTCTATCCAGCAACCTGTCAGGGCTCTGGCAGTGTTTGTGGCCCTCCCTCAAGGGAGTTGTGTGAAAGACTATACCTCTTACTTCATTAGGGAGTAAGGGAAGAGCAAGGACAGCTTCTAGGGCCCTGACTAGGAGTGGTGTCCAGGGACTTCCTTTGGGTTGGCAACCTGAGATAAGTGGCTAGACGACCGGCCACTATGATGGGCGGCTGTCCATGTATGTTGACAATAAAGGATGCCAAAGAAAGAGATCGCTTCTGTCCTGTGTGTGGAGTCACTTGGGAAGAAGGTGCACATAGAGGTTCTCTTTCAGAGACTCCTCCCTGCTACGCTGGGGGTCTGGAAGAGATGGAGGCGCTGTACCATGAGTGAGTATAACTCAGCAATACCTCATAAACCAGTCCTGATGCTTTTCCCCATAATACCATCAAGCGGGAGACTCAGGAGTCATGTAAGCCAGCAGGTGCACCACACTAGTATGCCATGTAACAGGGATAAGAGTCCACATAGGGGGGGCAATATGAGATTGGCCCAGGCAAACACCGTTACAACATATACACTTGTTCAATTGTAAATAACATGCTTGGGTCCAATGTAACTATATGTGCATACTTAATCAATCATTGCAGGTGTTACACACCAAGTCATTAGCTGAAGGGAGGTTTAAATAGTACCCTCCTTCAGCTGACGTCACACTCCTTGAGAAAGAGCAGTCTTGCTCGAAACGCGTGGGAGGAGGATTCCCATTTTTGTTCGTGTCTAGTATCCTTTTTTATGTAGTTTAAATAAAAGGTTTTTATTTTATTCTTGCTGGTGAGTCTCAGTACATATCAGGAGTGGCTGCTGCATCGATTTTTCTTCTTCTCCTATTTAGAGTTCCCTGCACCTAGGCAAGTCTAGTTTCCGACCCCAGACCCCCAGTAAGTGTGTCTTTCTACCCTAGACCCCCAGTAAGTGTGTCTTTTCATCTGTATTTTGTGTTCTATTGTGTGTAAGCGAATTTGTGCGAATTCATTTCCATTTATTTCATTACCTTGTTTTGCTCATTGAATGATCCCAGTTAAAAAGGTGCAAACTGCCTGGTCTCCTGTGACAATATTGAGGATGTAGCTGCTTTGCAGATGATTTAATCACTTTAAAATCACTTTGAAAGCCAATGAAGTTGTCACGCTTCTTGCAAACCGTTTTTAAGTGACAGAGCGGCCGTTTAGCCCAAGGTCCGTGTAATGGAGAGCAGGATACACAGGTCAGTTTTCCAGTGTCCTTCACTAGCTCATAAAGTAGAAGTGATGGTGGTTGTGCGTGGAACGCGGTGAGACACCCGATACCGCCCCGCGCGCCCTCCCCCGTGTTATCCCAACACCTGATGGCTTTAGCATTGGTCCTTGGAGGTTATATATATAGATGCAGGACCGATAAGGCAGCATCAGTTCCAGGATGTAACGGAGACAGAGGCTTCTAACTAACCCCCGGCTCCACGCGGACAGAAACCGTCTGTAAAGTCAGCGGGCGGGAGACGAAATAATATCCCCCAGGGATGGGCTCAACTTAACTCCTTCACTGCCACACACTGCAGAATCATAGAATGACACGCAGGGTGCTGGGACAGGCGCTGGCAGGGAAGGGGTTACAGGACAGGCCCACATGGATGGGAAGAAAACTCGTATCTTTTATTTTTTGGTAGAGAAATGTCACTTTGTTTTGGGTTAAAAGTTGTGCTTTTCAGCTGGGACTCTTAACCCTTTCTCTGCCAGAGGATAGGACGAGTACAGCCGGTCCCTGTCTCCACCCTCAGCCCACGCTGCAGCATACTGTCCCGTCTCCTTATTTACCCTGAAACCACGGACAGACCGGGGGGTGCCGCTCTGTTCTTCCGGATCGCCGGGATCACAGCGGCCTATCCTTACACTGTAGTACTGTGTTTACCACCACTTCTGCTGGGAGGCAGTTGCATGTAACTACTGCTTTGTTTGTCAGTCGATAAGACGTTTCTCCCTTCTCCCATCGCTGTGCAGTGTATTACTGGCCTTTTTGGTGGTGAATGGGGTTAAATAGAAAAGGCATTAATAACAGATCTATTATCACAGTCATTCATTCCCTTTCCTCCTAGGTGCGGCTACAGTTTTAACTTTTCTTCTTATATCCTGCATGTAAATTATATATACCCCTTACTCCACTCCTCCTCATCCACCTGTCTTCCCCCCATCCTCACACCCCTCCTTTCCTCGGATCCCCCCTGTCCTCACATCTCACCTGTCCTCCCCCCTCACATGTCCTCATCAACCCTCCCCCATCTCCATATCCTCACCCCCATCTCCATATCCTCACCCCCCTGTCCTCATATCCTCACCAACCTGTCTTCATATCCTCACCCCGTCCTCATTTCCTCACCCACATGTCCAAATCATCACCCCCGTCCCCATATCCTCACTGCCCTGTTCTCATTTCCTCACCCCCTTCTCCATATCCTCACCCCCCTGTCCTCATATCCTCACCCCCATCCTCATACCCTCACCAACCTGTCTTCATATCCTCACCCCCCCCCGTCTTCATATCCTCATCCCCCTGTCCTCATATCCTCACCCCCCGGTCCTCATACCCTCACCAACCTGTCCTCATATCCTCACCCCCATCCTCATACCCTCACCAACCTGTCTTCATATCCTCACCCCCCCCGTCTTCATATCCTCATCCCCCTGTCCTCATATCCTCACCCCCCGGTCCTCATACCCTCACCAACCTGTCCTCATATCCTCACCCCCCATGTCCTCATATCCTCACCCCCCTGTCCTCATATCCTCACCCCCGTCCTCATATCCTCACCCCCCTGTCCTCATATCCTCAACCCCCCGTCTTCATATCCTAACCAACCTGTCCTCATATCCTCACCAACCTGTCTTCATATCCTCACCCCCCCCGTCCTCATATCCTCACCCCCCCGTCCTCATATCCTCACCCCCGTCTTCATACCCTCACCAACCTGTCTTCATATCCTCACCCCCCCCGTCTTCATATCCTCATCCCCCTGTCCTCATATCCTCACCCCCCGGTCCTCATACCCTCACCAACCTGTCCTCATATCCTCACCCCCATCCTCATACCCTCACCAACCTGTCTTCATATCCTCACCCCCCCCGTCTTCATATCCTCATCCCCCTGTCCTCATATCCTCACCCCCCGGTCCTCATACCCTCACCAACCTGTCCTCATATCCTCACCCCCCTGTCCTCATATCCTCACCCCCCCGTCCTCATATCCTCACCCCCCTGTCCTCATATCCTCACCCCCCTGTCCTCATATCCTCACCCCCCCGTCTTCATATCCTCATCCCCCGGTCCTCATATCCTCACCAACCTGTCCTCATATCCTCACCAACCCGTCTTCATATCCTCACCCCCCTGTCCTCATATCCTCAACCCCATCCTCATACCCTCACCAACCTGTCTTCATATCCTCACCCCCCCCGTCTTCATATCCTCATCCCCTGTCCTCATATCCTCACCCCCCGGTCCTCATACCCTCACCAACCTGTCTTCATATCCTCACCAACGTGTCCTCATATCCTCACCCCGTCCTCATACCCTCACCAACCTGTCCTCATATCCTCACCCCCGTCCTCATATCCTCACCCCCCTGTCCTCATATCCTCAACCCCCCGTCTTCATATCCTCATCCCCCGGTCCTCATATCCTCACCAACCTGTCCTCATATCCTCACCAACCTGTCTTCATATCCTCACCCCTGTCCTCATATCCTCACCCCCCCATCCTCATATCCTCACCCCCCGTCTTCATATCCTCACCCCTGTCCTCATATCCTCACCCCCTGTCTTCATATCCTCACCCCGTTCTCATTTCCTCACGCCCCTGTCCTCATATCCTCACCCCCTGTCCTCATATCCTCACCCCCCCATCCTCATATCCTCACACCCCTGTCCTCATACCCTCACCAACCTGTACTCATATCCTCACCAACCTGTCTTCATATCCTCACCCCTGTCCTCATATCCTCACCCCCGTCTTCATATCCTCACCCCGTTCTCATTTCCTCACGCCCCTGTCCTCATATCCTCACCAACCTGTCTTCATATCCTTACCCCCCTGTCCTCATATACTCACCCCCCTGTCTCCATATCCTCACCCCCCTTTCATCATATCCTCACCCTCCTGTCCTCATATCCTCACCCCGTTATCATATCCTCACCCCCCATGTTATCATATCCTCACCCCCCATGTTATCATATCCTCACCCTCCTGTCTTCATATCCTCACCCCCCCGTCTTCATATTCTCACCCCCATCCTCATATCCTCACCCTCCTGTCTCCATATCTGTCACTGGAGACCAGGTTTCTTAACACCTTTTTATTACCGGGATCATTGATTGAGCAAAACAAGATGGTAAAATAAATGGAAATGTATTTCTCGTAGAAGACAACACACAAAGTTACACAATTCAAGTTAAACACACTTACTGGGAATGGGGCTAACGAATAAATCCATTTTCGGAACGAAATTCCTTAAGATCACCTTTTTAGAGCACTTTCCAGTTTTCGGCGTGCAATGCCAGACGCGACTGCTACGTTCTAAACAGCGGGACTTAGAAACTTTTCTCACTCAAAATCTCTGAAGCCGGCTCGCGTCTATTCAGTTCTGAGCATCTTTGAATTTGCCGCTGTTGGTTTGGCGCTTGGAATCTGCGCTCCTGATTGGCTGCAAGTTTTCTTAAGGGATTCAGGGTCCCATTCACAAACCAGAACAGCCTATCAGAGCGTGTGAATTCTCCTGCAGCCAATCACCGATTTGCCGGTATTATAAAGCCGGGTGGGCACCTTTTTTCAGTCTGTAAAGGGACATGCACCAACCTGGCACCTCTGCCTCTTTGCATACTGAGCCCACCCGCTGCCCAGGCTCCGCAGACTCTGGACTCTGGGATCTGGCAAATGGTTGCCGGAGAGCCCTGTGTTAGCCCAGGATGCGGGTTCTCAAGCAGAACTGCAGTACCCCTCCTGTTCTAACACCTTGGCATCCCTGAGGCTTTCAAGTCCGGACTCCGCACAGACCCAGAGGCACAAAGCTTGGTAGCCACCTGGTCCCTCGGAATCCAGGACTTGGAAATCCCACAGTTCATATACAGGTTACATATATATATATATATATATATACACATTAAACTATAACCATTTAATAAAATATATTGTGTCCGGTTTCTGTGTGCTACAAGTTATGAGTTCCTATTCTGGGGTCAGGGGTGGAGTGAGTGGCATTTTAATACCTGCTCAGCCTTATAACCTAGCTGGAGCAGTCCCTTAAACCCTACACTAGGTTCAGTGTACCTGGGTATGTATCGGGGTATCTCTGCTATATTGGGGAACCCCTGCTACACTAGGGATTCCGTGAATAGCTGCAGATATAGTTTAACCCCTTCATACCCATTTACCTGGTCTGGATGATGCTGCAGCAGGAATCCTGGCGGTGCGCCGTAATAACGCTTCCAAAGTCAGAGTTTGGCGGAGCAATGTGCTTGGCTGTATCCAAGAATCTCACTCAATTCCCGGATATAACTCTTGGGGTACCCCATAACTCCGGAACCCCGATACGTAGACACATTCTGTAAAGACTTTCTCCCACAAACCCACCCTGAAACTTACAGCCTAGAAATCTCCCAGTCCCAGCACCACAGTAAAGGCAAAAGTCACTGTCACGGGAGACCAGGTCTTACCTACACATTCATATCGGGATTCTGCACTGAGCACACAAGATGAGTAAAATAAATTGTAATTTATTTCTTTTCAGACAAACACACCAATCTTCACAATATGCACTTAATAAAACACTTACTGGGACGGGGGAAACGAAAACAAATGTCCTTGGGACAAAACAAAGTCTCTGGGCTCCCCAGCACGCATGCAAGTGGGTGCGCACAATGATCCGTGTAGCAGTTCCTGGCTAGGGGCGCAACTTGCCAGCCCTCTATCTCAGCCAACAGGGAAAATTTCGTAACGTCCGTACAGGATTCGTTTGGGAATCCTTAGCTCAAACGAATTCTGGAAGAGGGACGCAATCTTTGGTTACGATGTAGTTAACCCCTCACACTCCGGAACCGCTGACGCTGTAACTTGGACGCTTCTTGGAAAAGCTTAGGTGAATCTCCTTACAAGATGGAACTGATGAATCTAACTTTCTGACTCTCTGCATGACTTTTTAAAAACTTCCCTTGTCCCACCTGTTAACATGTGTGGCCAATCTGTGGCGTGGGAATATCCTCCCTGGCCACTCACATACTTTTGCCAGGTGGATAACTCCTGGCCTCTCTGGCTTCAGAACAGTGACTGAGCATGTGCAACAAAATGTCATCTTCCCCCACTTGACACTCGCATAACTAGACATCTGACAAGCCAAAATGTTCACCTCTCCTCCCCAAGTAACACCATTCAATGTCTCCCCAGACATACCGGAGTCAACTCCACATGATGCTTTGGAAGTCCTAAACTTAAATTATGACTCACTGTACTGGTGAATCCCAAATGTGTCTGCTAACCAAAGGTTTGGCACCTCTACGTCCTGGCCTTTGAGACTGAGATGAGCAGCCCCCTATACTTCCTATGTAAGTGGGGTTCATAGCCATGCTCAATGACTTCCTCGGACATTCCTTCAAACATATCAAGCTTGGGGGATGGTTAAAACCCCTTATTTAAAAACATTGTTACCATACTTCATACATTTAACACATTATATGATTTCCCCCCTGAACCCCTAAACTGGACTCAGGGTACCTGGGCATTATTTGGGTCATGTCCCTTTTATCCAAGGGACCCTGTGTAAGGTTTGGGTATTTATTAACCCCTTGTCCCCATTTTAATAAAACAAACCTCAGTCTTATACACATTCACAGGACTGCAACCAGCAGTTGGCTGCGGAGCTGACACTCTATGCTTTAACTCAAAATTTAACCCCTACAACTCTCTCCACCTTATCCCTGGTGAGTTACGGAACCCCTCACTGGGTCCTGGGGTTCGGGAATATCCCGGGACCTGGAATGTAACCAGTTTTACTGCCCTGGTTTGTGCTGAAGCAGTGGGATTTGGCGGTGAGCTGCAACCTGCGTTCCAAGGAGGATTTTAGCCGGGGGTCTGTGTTCAGGAATCTGGGGGGGGGGGGAATTCCTGAGTACATGTTTCGGGGTAACACGTAACATGGGCCCCCCATCTACCCAAACACACCCTGACAACATTTTACCGTAATGTCACCCCTGAAACTCACGCCCTGCACCCCCCCCGCTGGCTGGCACCCCTGAAACTCACGCCCTGCACCCCCCCGCTGGCTGGCACCCCTGAAACTCACGCCCTGCACATCCCCGCTGGCTGGCACCCCTGAAACTCACGCCCTGCACACCCCCGCTGGCAGGCACTCCTGGAACAGGAAAACCACATACACCTTTATTATACCAACAGTTATATACCCCAATTGGGTTGAAGAGCTGACACTCACAATTGCCCACGGGCACATTTTCATTCATTCATTTTAACTGCAGGTAGCTTCTTGGCTGCAAAACAGGGACAAAAACAATAGTGTAGGGGAAAACATGATATTAGAGTGAAAATACAATTTAACCCCTTCAGACCCAACAGGGATTAGAGTTAACCAGCCGGGCATAATAACTTTATTATTGGCATGGTTAACCCTTCCCGCCACAGTCACCTAAATCTTTATTGTCACAAAATTAGTATACAGTTGCAGTAATACACTTTTGACACCTGGGTCCCAGAGCTGACACTCTAAGACCCTAACACACAGGTCAGGGTTAACCAAGTGGGCTTGACCTTTATTGATGAGTCTGGTTAACCCCTTCACCATCACAATATCCTCACCCCCGTCTCCATATCCTCACCCCCCTGTCTTCATACCCTCACCCCCTGCCTTCCTACCCTGACCCCGTCTCCATATCCTCACCCCCCTGTCCTCATACCCTCACCCCATCGTCTTCATATCCTCACCCCATTGTCTTCATATCCTCACCCCCCTATCATCCTGTTAATGTATTTATGCTTTCTATGAGAATCCTGCACTGTTCTATGTCGCCCTCCTTTGTATAACCCACACCCTCTTACCCAAAGAGCTCACAATCTAATTTATCTCTGTGCCACCAGGTGACTTCAAACCCAATGAGCCCAGAATAATTACTGAGATTCAAAGGAGACAGAACATAAAACACAGACAGAGCTCAGTGCACATCCAGTGAAACTCATACACGGTACAGTGCCTAAATATATATGTATAAATATCTATTAACTAAAATGGTCTTTTAGTTTAACATTTTGGCCAAATTGTTGTAAGCCCTTGAGCCTCTGCACGGCAGACCACATTCTCAAGGGTCCCTAACACTAATATAGATTCTTAATAACCTGTGCAATACCAGGAAGAATGATTTATAATAAATCTGTCAATATTAGTTGCAAAGTTCTAAGTCTGATTGAAGCTTTTATAAACCTGTACATTACCAGGAAAAGCACTCTGTATTAGATTTGTTACAATCATACTGCAAGCAAGCAAGTTCCCCTGAGAGCGGGAGATGCTATGGAGTGAGCTTTTAACCATTTAAATGTGGGAGGGGGTAAGCTTCAATTAGGTAGGAGGTTGCCACCCTCCAATCAGCTAAGACTAGCTGAACAAGAATTGCAAAACATACTGGACACCTAACAAGCTCCTATTGAACCCCCAAAATAACCACAACATATATATAAAAGCATATGAGTGTCACAGAGGAGTGCTACTGAGCATGGCAATATATATTTAAAACCAGAGACAGAACATAAAACACAGACAGAGCTCAGTGCACATCCAGTGAAACCTATACACGGTACAGTGCCTAAATATATATGTATAAATATCTATTAACTAAAATGGTCTTTTAGTTTAACATTTTGGCCAAATTGTTGTAAGCCCCTGAGCCACTGCACGGCAGACCACATTCTCAAAGGTCCCTAACACTAATATACATTCTTAATAACCTGTTTATTACCAGGAAGAATGATTTATAATAAATTTGTCAATATTAGTTGCAAAGTTCTAAGTCTGATTTAAGCTTTTATTAACCTGTACATTACCGGGAAAAGCTCTCAATTTGGCCAAAATGTTAAACTAAAAGACCATTTTAGTTAATAGATATTTATACATATATATTTAGGCACTGTACCGTGTATGAGTTTCACTGGATGTGCACTGAGCTCTGTCTGTGTTTTATGTTCTGTCTCTGGTTTTAAATATATATTGCCATGCTCAGTAGCACTCCTCTGTGACACTCATATGCTTATATATGTTGTGGTTATTTTGGGGGTTCAATAGGAGCTTGTTAGGTGTCCTGTATGTTTTGCAATTCTTGTTCAGCTAGTCTTAGCTGATTGGAGGGTGGCAACCTCCTACCTAATTGAAGCTTACCCCCTCCCACATTTAAATGGTTAAAAGCGCATTCCATAGCATATCCCACTCTCAGGGGAACTTGCTTGCTTGCAGTATGGTTGTGACAAATCTAATACAGAGTGCTTTTCCTGGTAATGTACAGGTTAATAAAAGCTTAAATCAGACTTAGAACTTTGCAACTAATATTGACAGATTTATTATAAATCATTCTTCCTGTTATTACACAGGTTATTAGGAATTTATATTAGTGTTAGGGACCCTTGAGAATGTGGTCTGCCGTGCAGTTGGCTCAGGGGCTTACAACAATTTTGCCAAAATGTTAAACTAAAAGACCATTTTAGTTAATAGATATTTATACATATATATTTAGGCACTGTACCGTGTATGAGTTTCACTGGATGTGCACTGAGCTCTGTCTGTGTTTTATGTTCTGTCTCTGGTTTTAAATATATATTGCCATGCTCAGTAGCACTCCTCTGTGACACTCATATGCTTATATATATGTTGTGGTTATTTTGGGGGTTCAATAGGAGCTTGTTAGGTGTCCTGTATGTTTTGAGATTCAAAAGACTCTGATATGTGCCTTGCATAGGGAAGGGGTTAAACGGGGCTTCAGGAGACACGCAGTGCCACGGGACGCTTCAAGAGACACGGAGTGCCACGGGACACCATTCATGGTAATGGCCACACCACATGTTCCAGGGCAGGAAGGTATCTCATGGAGAAACACCGCTTAGTAAACATGGGAGGTGTTTGTCACGGGAGCGCAGGGATTTACACCTTTATACCGGGGTCATTTATTGAGCAAAACCAAGTAAAACAAATTGCGATTTATTCCAGTGAAACAGACGTACAGAGTGGATTACACATATACAGAGGAAACACACTTACTGGGAGTCTGGGCTACAATAATAACCTTTCCCAGTTTATACACAGTGCAGTAGCACAGAAAACAAAGTCCTTACAAAGTCCTTTAGATGACCGGGACTAAGCCCGGAAAGTCCTGGAACTGATCTCGGCGCGCAGCTCCTGCCGCCACCGCTCCTTCCCCTCCGGAGACGCTGAAATCCCCTGACCGGGAGTGAGTACCTAACATCCTGGTACTCTGTAATGCTCGGCCTACCCACAAGCCAGATAAGACCCCGGGACTGAGGTGGAAAGGCATAATACCACACACCTAACAGTAAATGGGGGCACGGCGTTGTGTGGAAGTAGCGTAGATGGTCTGGGTAACAATAATAGAAAGAGTACCGTACTTGCCAACGCCAATGGTGGAAGGTAAAGTCCGTAAGCCTGGGTCGTGGAGTGGAGAGAGCAGCGTAGTAGAGTGTCCGTAAGCCCGGGTTGTGGAGTGGAGAGAGCAGCGTAGTAGAGTGTCCGTAAGCCGGGGTCGTGGGATGGAGAGAGCAGCGTAGTAGAGTGTCCGTAAGCCCGGGTCGTGGAGTGGAGAGAGCAGCGTAGTAGAGTGTCCGTAAGCCTGGGTCGTGGGATGGAGAGAGCAGCGTAGTAGAGTGTCCGTAAGCCGGGGTCGTGGGATGGAGAGAGCAGCGTAGTAGAGTGTCCGTAAGCCGGGGTCGTGGGATGGAGAGAGCAGCATAGTAGAGTGTCCGTAAGCCTGGGTCGTGGGGTGGAGAGAGCAGCACAGTAGAGTGTCCGTAAGCCTGGGTCGTGGGATGGAGAGAGCAGCGTAGTAGAGTGTCCGTAAGCCGGGGTCGTGGGATGGAGAGAGCAGCGTAGTAGAGTGTCCATAAGCCGGGGTCGTGGGATGGAGAGAGCAGCGTAGTAGAGTGTCCGTAAGCCCGGGGTCGTGGGGTGGAGAGAGCAGCGTAGTAGAGTGTCCGTAAGACTTGGTCGTGGAGTGGAGAGAGCAGCGTAGTAGAGTGTCCGTAAGCCTGGGTCGTGGAGTGGAGAGAGCAGCGTAGTAGAGTGTCCGTAAGCCTGGGTCGTGGGATGGAGAGAGCAGCGTAGTAGAGTGTCCGTAAGCCGGGGTCGTGGGATGGAGAGAGCAGCGTAGTAGAGTGTCCGTAAGCCGGGGTCGTGGAGTGGAGAGAGCAGCGTAGTAGAGTGTCCGTAAGCCGGGGTCGTGGAGTGGAGAGAGCAGCATAGTAGAGTGTCCGTAAGCCGGGGTCGTGGAGTGGAGAGAGCAGCAAAGTAGAGTGTCCATAAGCCGGGGTCGTGGGATGGAGAGAGCAGCGTAGTAGAGTGTCCGTAAGCCGGGGTCGTGGAGTGGAGAGAGCAGCGTAGTAGAGTGTCTGTAAGCCTGGGTCGTGGAGTGGAGAGAGCAGCGTAGTAGAGTGTCCGTAAGCCGGGGTCGTGGGATGGAGAGAGCAGCGTAGTAGAGTGTCCGTAAGCCGGGGTCGTGGGATGGAGAGAGCAGCGTAGTAGAGTGTCCGTAAGCCCGGGTCATGGAGTGGAGAGAGCAGCGTAGTAGAGTGTCCGTAAGCCTGGGTCATGGAGTGGAGAGAGCAGCGTAGTAGAGTGTCCGTAAGCCCGGGTCATGGAGTGGAGAGAGCAGCGTAGTAGAGTGTCCGTAAGCCTGGGTCATGGAGTGGAGAGAGCAGCGTAGTAGAGTGTCCGTAAGCCGGGGTCGTGGAGTGGAGAGAGCAGCGTAGTAGAGTGTCCATAAGCCTGGGTCGTGGGGTGGAGAGAGCAGCGTAGTAGAGTGTCCGTAAGCCGGGGTCGTGGGATGGAGAGAGCAGCGTAGTAGAGTGTCCGTAAGCCGGGGTCGTGGGATGGAGAGAGCAGCGTAGTAGAGTGTCCGTAAGCCGGGGTCGTGGGATGGAGAGAGCAGCGTAGTAGAGTGTCCGTAAGCCGGGGTCGTGGGATGGAGAGAGCAGCGTAGTAGAGTGTCCGTAAGCCCGGGTCATGGAGTGGAGAGAGCAGCGTAGTAGAGTGTCCGTAAGCCTGGGTCATGGAGTGGAGAGAGCAGCGTAGTAGAGTGTCCGTAAGCCCGGGTCATGGAGTGGAGAGAGCAGCGTAGTAGAGTGTCCGTAAGCCTGGGTCATGGAGTGGAGAGAGCAGCGTAGTAGAGTGTCCGTAAGCCGGGGTCGTGGAGTGGAGAGAGCAGCGTAGTAGAGTGTCCGTAAGCCTGGGTCGTGGGGTGGAGAGAGCAGCGTAGTAGAGTGTCCGTAAGCCGGGGTCGTGGGATGGAGAGAGCAGCGTAGTAGAGTGTCCGTAAGCCTGGGTCGTGGGGTGGAGAGAGCAGCGTAGTAGAGTGTCCGTAAGCCTGGGTCATGGAGTGGAGAGAGCAGCGTAGTAGAGTGTCCGTAAGCCGGGGTCGTGGGATGGAGAGAGCAGCGTAGTAGAGTGTCCGTAAGCCTGGGTCATGGAGTGGAGAGAGCAGCGTAGTAGAGTGTCCGTAAGCCGGGGTCGTGGGATGGAGAGAGCAGCGTAGTAGAGTGTCCGTAAGCCTGGGTCGTGGGGTGGAGAGAGCAGCGTAGTAGAGTGTCCGTTAGCAGGGGTCGTGGGATGGAGAGAGCAGCGTAGTAGAGTGTCCGTAAGCCGGGGTCGTGGGATGGAGAGAGCAGCGTAGTAGAGTGTCCGTAAGCCGGGGTCGTGGAGTGGAGAGAGCAGCGTAGTAGAGTGTCCGTAAGCCTGGGTCGTGGAGTGGAGAGAGCAGCGTAGTAGAGTGTCCGTAAGCCGGGGTCGTGGGATGGAGAGAGCAGCGTAGTAGAGTGTCCGTAAGCCCGGGTCATGGAGTGGAGAGAGCAGCATAGTAGAGTGTCCGTAAGCCTGGGTCATGGAGTGGAGAGAGCAGCGTAGTAGAGTGTCCGTAAGCCGGGGTCGTGGGATGGAGAGAGCAGCGTAGTAGAGTGTCCGTAAGCCCGGGTCATGGAGTGGAGAGAGCAGCGTAGTAGAGTGTCCGTAAGCCTGGGTCATGGAGTGGAGAGAGCAGCGTAGTAGAGTGTCCGTAAGCCGGGGTCGTGGAGTGGAGAGAGCAGCGTAGTAGAGTGTCCGTAAGCCTGGGTCATGGAGTGGAGAGAGCAGCGTAGTAGAGTGTCCGTAAGCCGGGGTCGTGGAGTGGAGAGAGCAGCGTAGTAGAGTGTCCGTAAGCCGGGGTCGTGGAGTGGAGAGAGCAGCGTAGTAGAGTGTCCGTAAGCCGGGGTCGTGGGATGGAGAGAGCAGCGTAGTAGAGTGTCCATAAGCCGGGGTCGTGGGATGGAGAGAGCAGCATAGTAGAGTGTCCGTAAGCCGGGGTCGTGGAGTGGAGAGAGCAGCGTAGTAGAGTGTCCGTAAGCCAATGGTCGTGGAATGGAGAGAGCAGCGTAGTAGAGTGTCCGTAAGCCGGGGTCGTGGGATGGAGAGAGCAGCGTAGTAGAGTGTCCGTAAGCCGGGGTCGTGGAGTGGAGAGAGCAGCATAGTAGAGTGTCCGTAAGCCGGGGTCGTGGGATGGAGAGAGCAGCGTAGCAGAGTGTCCGTAAGCCCGAGTTGTGGAGTGGAGAGAGCAGCGTAGTAGAGTGTCCGTAAGCCGGGGTCGTGGGATGGAGAGAGCAGCGTAGTAGAGTGTCCGTAAGCCCGGGTCATGGAGTGGAGAGAGCAGCGTAGTAGAGTGTCCGTAAGCCGGGGTCGTGGGATGGAGAGAGCAGCGTAGTAGAGTGTCCATAAGCCGGGGTCGTGGAGTGGAGAGAGCAGCGTAGTAGAGTGTCCGTAAGCCGGGGTCGTGGAGTGGAGAGAGCAGCGAAGTAGAGTGTCCGTAAGCCGGGGTCGTGGAGTGGAGAGAGCAGCGTAGTAGAGTGTCCGTAAGCCGGGGTCGTGGGATGGAGAGAGCAGCGTAGTAGAGTGTCCATAAGCCGGGGTCGTGGAGTGGAGAGAGCAGCGTAGTAGAGTGTCCGTAAGCCGGGGTCGTGGAGTGGAGAGAGCAGCGTAGTAGAGTGTCCGTAAGCCGGGGTCGTGGGATGGAGAGAGCAGCGTAGTAGAGTGTCCATAAGCCGGGGTCGTGGGGTGGAGAGAGCAGCGTAGTAGAGTGTCCATAAGCCGGGGTCGTGGGGTGGAGAGAGCAGCGTAGTAGAGTGTCCGTAAGCCGGGGTCGTGGGATGGAGAGAGCAGCGTAGTGGAGTGTCAGTAAGCCGGGGTCGTGGGATGGAGAGAGCAGCGTAGTAGAGTGTCCGTAAGCCGGGGTCGTGGGATGGAGAGAGCAGCGTAGTAGAGTGTCCGTAAGCCGGGGTCGTGGGATGGAGAGAGCAGCGTAGTAGAGTGTCCGTAAGCCTGAGTCATGGAGTGGAGAGAGCAGCGTAGTAGAGTGTCCGTAAGCCGGGGTCGTGGAGTGGAGAGAGCAGCGTAGTAGAGTGTCCGTAAGCCGGGGTCGTGGGATGGAGAGAGCAGCGTAGTAGAGTGTCCATAAGCCGGGGTCGTGGGGTGGAGAGAGCAGCGTAGTAGAGTGTCCATAAGCCGGGGTCGTGGAGTGGAGAGAGCAGCGTTGTAGAGTGTCCGTAAGCCGGGGTCGTGGAGTGGAGAGAGCAGCGTAGTAGAGTGTCCGTAAGCCGGGGTCGTGGAGTGAGCAGCGTAGTAGAGTGTCCGTAAGCCTGGGTCGTGGAGTGGAGAGAGCAGCGTAGTAGAGTGTCCATAAGCCGGGGTCGTGGAGTGGAGAGAGCAGCGTAGTAGAGTGTCCGTAAGCCGGGGTCGTGGAGTGGAGAGAGCAGCGTAGTAGAGTGTCCGTAAGCCGGGGTCGTGGAGTGGAGAGAGCAGCGTAGTAGAGTGTCCGTAAGCCGGGGTCGTGGGATGGAGAGAGCAGCGTAGTAGAGTGTCCGTAAGCCGGGGTCGTGGGGTGGAGAGAGCAGCGTAGTAGAGTGTCCGTAAGCCCGGGGTCGTGGGGTGGAGAGAGCAGCGTAGTAGAGTGTCCGTAAGCCGGGGTCGTGGAGTGGAGAGAGCAGCGTAGTAGAGTGTCCGTAAGCCGGGGTCGTGGAGTGGAGAGAGCAGCGTAGTAGAGTGTCCGTAAGCCGGGGTCGTGGGATGGAGAGAGCAGCGTAGTAGAGGGTCCGTAAGCCGGGGTCGTGGGATGGAGAGAGCAGCGTAGTAGAGTGTCCGTAAGCCGGGGTCGTGGAGTGGAGAGAGCAGCGTAGTAGAGTGTCCGTAAGCCTGGGTCGTGGAGTGGAGAGAGCAGCGTAGTAGAGTGTCCGTAAGCCGGGGTCGTGGGATGGAGAGAGCAGCGTAGTAGAGTGTCCGTAAGCCCGGGTTGTGGAGTGGAGAGAGCAGCGTAGTAGAGTGTCCGTAAGCCTGGGTCGTGGAATGGAGAGAGCAGCGTAGTAGAGTGTCCGTAAGCCTGGGTCGTGGAGTGGAGAGAGCAGCGTAGTAGAATGTCCGTAAGCCCGGGTCATGGAGTGGAGAGAGCAGCGTAGTAGAGTGTCCGTAAGCCGGGGTCGTGGGATGGAGAGAGCAGCGTAGTAGAGTGTCCGTAAGCCGGGGTCGTGGGATGGAGAGAGCAGCGTAGTAGAGTGTCCGTAAGCCGGGGTCGTGGGATGGAGAGAGCAGCGTAGTAGAGTGTCCGTAAACCGGGGTCGTGGAGTGGAGAGAGCAGCGTAGTAGAGTGTCCGTAAGCCGGGGTCGTGGGATGGAGAGAGCAGCGTAGTAGAGTGTCCGTAAGCCGGGGTCGTGGGATGGAGAGAGCAGCGTAGTAGAGTGTCCGTAAGCCGGGGTCGTGGGATGGAGAGAGCAGCGTAGTAGAGTGTCCGTATGCCGGGGTCATGGAGTGGAGAGAGCAGCGTAGTAGAGTGTCCGTAAGCCGGGGTCGTGGGATGGAGAGAGCAGCGTAGTAGAGTGTCCGTAAGCCTGGGTCATGGAGTGGAGAGAGCAGCGTAGTAGAGTGTCCGTAAGCCTGGGTCATGGAGTGGAGAGAGCAGCGTAGTAGAGTGTCCGTAAGCCGGGGTCGTGGGGTGGAGAGAGCAGCGTAGTAGAGTGTCCGTAAGCCGGGGTCATGGAGTGGAGAGAGCAGCGTAGTAGAGTGTCCGTAAGCCGGGGTCGTGGGATGGAGAGAGCAGCGTAGTAGAGTGTCCGTAAGCCGGGGTCGTGGGGTGGAGAGAGCAGCGTAGTAGAGTGTCCGTAAGCCGGGGTCGTGGAGTGGAGAGAGCAGCGTAGTAGAGTGTCCGTAAGCCGGGGTCGTGGAGTGGAGAGAGCAGCGTAGTAGAATGTCCGTAAGCCCGGGTCGTGGGGTGGAGAGAGCAGCGTAGTAGAGTGTCCGTAAGCCGGGGTCGTGGGATGGAGAGAGCAGCGTAGTAGAGTGTCCGTAAGCCGGGGTCGTGGAGTGGAGAGAGCAGTGTAGTAGAGTGTCCGTAAGCCGGGGTCGTGGGATGGAGAGAGCAGCGTAGTAGAGTGTCCGTAAGCCTGGGTCGTGGAGTGGAGAGAGCAGCGTAGTAGAGTGTCCGTAAGCCCGGGTTGTGGGGTGGAGAGAGCAGCGTAGTAGAGTGTCCGTAAGCCGGGGTCGTGGAGTGGAGAGAGCAGCGTAGTAGAGTGTCCATAAGCCGGGGTCGTGGAGTGGAGAGAGCAGCGTAGTAGAGTGTCCGTAAGCCGGGGTCGTGGGATGGAGAGAGCAGCGTAGTAGAGTGTCCGTAAGCCGGGGTTGTGGAGTGGAGAGAGCAGCGTAGTAGAGTGTCCGTAAACCGGGGTTGTGGAGTGGAGAGAGCAGCGTAGTAGAGTGTCCGTAAGCCGGGGTTGTGGAGTGGAGAGAGCAGCGTAGTAGAGTGTCCGTAAGCCTGGGTCATGGAGTGGAGAGAGCAGCGTAGTAGAGTGTCCGTAAGCCGGGGTTGTGGAGTGGAGAGAGCAGCGTAGTAGAGTGTCCGTAAGCCGGGGTCGTGGAGTGGAGAGAGCAGCGTAGTAGAGTGTCCGTAAGCCGGGGTCATGGAGTGGAGAGAGCAGCGTAGTAGAGTGTCCGTAAGCCGGGGTCGTGGGGTGGAGAGAGCAGCGTAGTAGAGTGTCCGTAAGCCGGGGTCATGGAGTGGAGAGAGCAGCGTAGTAGAGTGTCCGTAAGCCGGGGTCGTGGGATGGAGAGAGCAGCGTAGTAGAGTGTCCGTAAGCCGGGGTCGTGGGGTGGAGAGAGCAGCGTAGTAGAGTGTCCGTAAGCCGGGGTCGTGGAGTGGAGAGAGCAGCGTAGTAGAGTGTCCGTAAGCCGGGGTCGTGGAGTGGAGAGAGCAGCGTAGTAGAATGTCCGTAAGCCCGGGTCGTGGGGTGGAGAGAGCAGCGTAGTAGAGTGTCCGTAAGCCGGGGTCGTGGGATGGAGAGAGCAGCGTAGTAGAGTGTCCGTAAGCCGGGGTCGTGGAGTGGAGAGAGCAGTGTAGTAGAGTGTCCGTAAGCCGGGGTCGTGGGATGGAGAGAGCAGCGTAGTAGAGTGTCCGTAAGCCTGGGTCGTGGAGTGGAGAGAGCAGCGTAGTAGAGTGTCCGTAAGCCGGGGTCGTGGAGTGGAGAGAGCAGCGTAGTAGAGTGTCCATAAGCCGGGGTCGTGGAGTGGAGAGAGCAGCGTAGTAGAGTGTCCGTAAGCCGGGGTCGTGGGATGGAGAGAGCAGCGTAGTAGAGTGTCCGTAAGCCGGGGTTGTGGAGTGGAGAGAGCAGCGTAGTAGAGTGTCCGTAAACCGGGGTTGTGGAGTGGAGAGAGCAGCGTAGTAGAGTGTCCGTAAGCCGGGGTTGTGGAGTGGAGAGAGCAGCGTAGTAGAGTGTCCGTAAGCCTGGGTCATGGAGTGGAGAGAGCAGCGTAGTAGAGTGTCCGTAAGCCGGGGTTGTGGAGTGGAGAGAGCAGCGTAGTAGAGTGTCCGTAAGCCGGGGTCGTGGAGTGGAGAGAGCAGCGTAGTAGAGTGTCCGTAAGCCGGGGTCGTTGGGGCTTGTCAGAGTAGGGCGAAGAGCGGAGGAGCGGCCCGGGGAAGAGCCTGATAGGATAGAAGGGCCTGGGGCCTGACAGAGCGGGAGCAAGGAAGTGCGTGATGTGCGTGCCGCGTCAGTGGAGTTAGGCACCCGGCGCCAGTAAATTGAGGCCTGGGTATGAGCGCGCCCGTAGGGGTGACGCGCGCGACCCGGAAGTGTGGGAGCAGCCGTGGAGGGGGCCGCAAGGAGCGAGGCACGCTGCCGGGGATCCTGGGCGGCATGCAGAAAAGGTAAGGAGGCGCTGGAAGCGGGTAAACCCGCAGCGCGGATCCTTACATACTCTTTTCGGCGTGTAGTTCCAGCCGCGGCCGCTACGTTCTATTCTCAGAACTTGGCCCCGAAAAGTGGGACAGAAAATGTCTCGCCTTGAAACTTCTGAAGCCGGCGCGCGTCTATTTCTCCCAGAGAATCTTTTGGTCGGTTCAAATCTGCCGCTGCTGTCTTGGCGCTTAGAATCTCCTGAGCTGATTGGCTGCTCGGTTTCTTATAGGATTTCAGTCCCATTCACAGAATAGCTCAGCCAATCAGAGCGTGGGAATTTTGGCACCAGCCTATAAGCAATTTGCCGGTACTCTGAAGCTGGGAGGGCACGGATTTCAATTCTGCAAAGGGGCATGCGCCAACCTGGCACCTCTGCCACTTAGCATATTGAACCCCCAGCCATGCCAGAGTCTGGGGGGGGGGGGCAAATAGTCGCCTGAAAGCCCTTATTCATGTCAGGATGTGGGTACTCAAGGAGAACTGCGGTACTCCGCCCGCCCTAACACCTTGGCAGTTCTGTGGCTTTCAAGTCCGGGACACGAGCAGACTCAGTGGCACCAACTTGATAACCTGCTGGTCTCTCGGAACCACGGACTTACTGTAGAAATCCCCAGCTCATATACAGTGCACCAAGCATTATACATCTTAAACATACTGTATTAATTTAATAAAATATACTTAGATACTGTGTGTAACATCAAGGTGTAACATTTAAGTGTGTGGGGTTAATCTTTGAGCTATAATCTCTGGATGTTTTCTTTCTATATCTTTAATCATGGATGCATTCTGACTATCCGGACTAACATTCTGACTTATTTCCTCAAACAGGTATGTGTGAGCTGGACTCTACTATCAATAGCTACAGAGTGTAAAATGTATTAATTGGTATGTTTCCTTCAATCAATTTGCAAGATCCTAAAATTTAATTAACAATTTGGTGTGTCTGAGTTGATTAGGCAGACGCGTCCCTTAATTGTTTGTCAATGTGGCTGTGTTTTAGAATACTTAAGGCAGGATACCTTGGCTGTGAGCCATATGGCGGTGTAACATCAAAGTGTAACATTTAAGTGTGTGCAGTTAATCTTGGAGTAAGTGTAACATTTAAGTTTGTGGAGTTAATCTTGGAGTTGAAATTGGAGGTGAAGATTGGAGGAAGATCTGGACTCTGAGAACTGTGAGAACTTTACTTTCTAAAAGCTGTGATTATTTGTACTCTTCCTATCCTCCAATAACTGGGAAGTCTCTCCTCCTGTTTCTCACTATGCCCTCCGTATTGCTTTTTCCTTCGTGAATGTCCCTGTTCTCTACAACTTCCCCACTCCCCACTGCACCATTATTTATACACCTCTCTCCCAACAACTTCTTTACCCCTCAATAAAAACACCCACACAAATCCTCTATTCACACCCTCTATCTACTCCTTCCTGCTGCTGGGGATCTCCCCTAAGCCTGAAGCCAGACATACACACCTGATCTCACCCACGCCTCCCTGCCACCTCTTCCCCTGTACATGGTGTTAACCTTTTCATTTAACACTGACTAACCTTATAACTCACCCCACAAATCAAGCACCCCAATAGCCGGCACTCCTGGCTACTGTCCCACAGTCACTTATTCCACCCATTGTGGCCAAGCACACCCATCTACAGCACTTATTCCCTAACTTGCTGTCTCTGTAAGTTTCCCCTCAAACCTCTTAGATTGTAAGCTCTTCGGGGCAGGGATTTTCTTTCCCTTTGTCTGATTTTGCTGCACTTATTGTATTATTATAATTCCCTGTACTGTATTCTTTGTGAAGCGCTGAGTACACGTTTGGCGCTATATAAATAAAGACACACAATACAATACTGTGTCTTGCTAAAAATGCCTAAGTCCTTCTTTGGTGTCAGGGATAGAATAAGAATTTATACCCTATATTCTGACTAGCCATATCCCTGCCATACTGCAAAACCTGACTTTACACAAAATAAACCTTGCAGCTGTACCTTTCTGGTCTGTACTGAAGCAGGGACTCCTGGTGGTGAGCTGCAAGAACGTTTCCAGGGTAGGATTTTGACCGGAGCTTTGTGCTTCAATGTATCCGAGAATCTTACCTGATTCCTGGCTACATTTTTGGGGTCTCCAGTAACTCAGGGACCCCGCTAAATAGCCACAATCTGTAAAGACATTCTCTGCAAACCCCACCCTGAACCCCCCAACCCCGCAATCTCTGCTCGCTGGCACCCCCTTCCCCCCCCCCCCCCCCAGCAATCTCTGCTCACTGGCACCCCCCCCCCCCCCCAGCAATCTCTGCTCGCTTGCACCCCTGGAAAGGCAAAAACATAATAATTCTTTATTGTCGCACATTTTACATACAATGCACAGCAGTATATACATGACAGCCAGGTCCAAGAGCTGACACTCTAGGACCCCAAAACATGGATCAGGGGCAACCAAGTGGGCTTAACCTTTATTAGTGAGTCTGGTTACCCCCCTCACCGTCACAGTGTTACAGAACTGGCCACATAACCAGGACTGGCTTTCTGCATCCCACTTCCAAGGCCAGCAGTGAGGGGGTTAACTCCTATCACGTCTCTGGCACGGTTCTCTCCATTCCTCCCGGTCATCGTTCTCCGCTGGGACCTGAGTACCCCTGACCCAGGCTTCACGGTCACTGCCAGCAGAGCTGGGTGCAGTGCTGCAGAGCGGCCAGTGGAGGGAGCTCCCCCGCTATATAACCAGTATCCTCAGTGAATGTAGTGTGTATAAAGGAATATCTGTGCTTATACACAGGCACATCCCCACATCTCCCACACACACAGCGTATCCCAGTCACTGGCTGCTCACTGCACAGGGAGACACCGGAGGGGGGACCTGTTACTGAGCCACACGGGGGTCCCGGCTCCATGCAGCGGGGGAGGCAAGCTAGTGGGACAGGGGTAAGAGGGCAGAACTGCGAGAGAAAGTGAGGCGGAGGGGCAGAGAGAGAGGGGGCAGGAGTGTGAGAGAGGCAGAGGGGCAGAGAGAGAGAGGGGGCAGGAGTGTGAGAGAGGCAGAGGGGCAGAGAGAGAGAGGGGGCAGGAGTGTGAGAGAGGCAGAGGGGCAGAGAGAGAGGGGGCAGGAGTGTGAGAGGGGCAGAGGGGCAGAGAGAGAGGGGGCAGGAATGTGAGAGAGGCAGATGGGCAGAGAGAGAGAGGGGGCAGGAGTGTGAGAGAGGCAGAGGGGCAGAGAGAGAGAGGGGGCAGGAGTGTGAGAGAGGCGGAGGGGCAGAGAGAGAGGGGGCAGGAGTGTGAGAGAGGCGGAGGGGCAGAGAGAGAGGGGGCAGGAGTGTGAGAGAGGCGGAGGGGCAGAGAGAGAGGGGGCAGGAGTGTGAGAGAGGCGGAGGGGCAGAGAGAGAGGGGGCAGGAGTGTGAGAGAGGCGGAGGGGCAGAGAGAGAGAGGGGGCAGGAGTGTGAGAGTGTCCGCTCCGCAGCGCAGAGCTCACTGCCAGGGTTATCTTACAATACATTAGGGGTACCCGGTAAATCCCCAGGAGAGAGATATAAGGAAGCGGGGGATGTGACCGGGGGTGGCAGGTGGGACTGAGGCTGGACCAGACCCTGGAGCCGGTACGGTGACAGTTTGGGGACACGGTCGGATTGGAAGGGGACATCACTTAGCTCGGAGGTACGTGGCTCAGATCCGGAGATGGACAACCTGAGGCTCTCGGCGAACTCTACCGCTCTGCAGGAGCTGCTGTGCCGGCATGGCAACCTCACCGGGAACCTCACCGGCGGCTGGAACCTGAGCTGTGATCTCCGGGACCGCAGGAAGGTCCTGAGCTCTGCAGGTGAGCAGGAGATGGAGGCGCTGCCCCCGGGCATATCCCCAGCTCTTCCAGTGTTATACTGTATGTCCTGCTGTCCCATGCTCTCATATATCTATATATCTATATATATATATCTATAGCCAGTGTTATACTGTATGTCCTGCTGTCCCATGCTCTCATATATCTATATATCTATATATATATATCTATAGCCAGTGTTATACTGTATGTCCTGCTGTCCCATGCTCTCATATATCTATATATATATCTATAGCCAGTGTTATACTGTATGTCCTGCCGTCCCATCTCTCATATATCTATATATATCTATATAGCCAGTGTTATACTGTATGTCCTGCCGTCCCATCTCTCATATATCTATATATATCTATATAGCCAGTGTTATACTGTATGTCCTGCCGTCCCATGCTCTCCTATATCTATATATATCTATATAGCCAGTGTTATACTGTATGTCCTGCCGTCCCATCTCTCATATCTATATATATCTATATAGCCAGTGTTATACTGTATGTCCTGCCGTCCCATCTCTCATATATCTATATATATCTATATAGCCAGTGTTATACTGTATGTCCTGCCGTCCCATCTCTCATATATCTATATATATCTATATCCAGTGTTATACTGTATGTCCTGCCGTCCCATCTCTCATATATCTATATATCTATATATATCTATATCCAGTGTTATACTGTATGTCCTGCCGTCCCATGCTCTCCTATATCTATATATCTATATATATCTATATCCAGTGTTATACTGTATGTCCTGCCGTCCAATCTCTCATATATCTATATATATATATCTATATCCAGTGTTATACTGTATGTCCTGCGTCCCATGCTCTCCTATATCTATATATATCTATATAGCCAGTGTTATACTGTATGTCCTGCCGTCCCATGCTCTCCTATATCTATATATCTATATATATCTATAGCCAGTGTTATACTGTATGTCCTGCCGTCCCATGCTCTCCTATATCTATTGTGACAAACGGCTTACTCCGGGGCTCCGTCGTTTGTCCGGGACTGTTTAGAACACGGTCTTTTAGGGTAGGTTAAATGATGAGGCGTCACGTACTGTTCCTTTAAACAGGCTATGCCTGGTTTATTCAGTCCCAGGCACTGAGACTGCCACAGTGCATACAACAGAAAACAGATCAAAACAAAAGCTGCTCATCTGAGCGATAACTTAACTTAGATATCCCTGACTCAGGGTTGGAAGTGGCTTTTCCACTCCCAACAACAAAACAAGGTACTTTTGCAGTCTTACACAAATGAACAGAAAGATTGAACCTGTTTGAGGAAGAGGCTTCTCCCCTCTGTAGTTCAGCAGCCTTCCAGCCTCCTGGCTCTTGTGGAGAGACCAGAGCAAACAGGAAAACAGTCTTACATACCTGATTCCTAATTAGCATGACAGGTGACAGAAATCAGGCAGCAGACAAACTCTGGTCTGGATCTCTCATCCCTCAGTTCCAGCGCTTGCCAAACTGTGGGATGGAGTGTATGTATTATAAGGCTGCACTCCCAGGCCAAACAGGATAGAAACTGTTTAGTATCCTGGGAGCCCTATATACGGAATTTATTACCATCCCCTGGTTTCTGTCACATATCCTCCCCCCCAGCTCAGACCTCGAGGGATGAGCGACCATGGATATTAGGGAGTGCATCCTTGACAACCCGTCAGCATTGCCATGTTTGTGCCCTGACCTGTGTTCCACAGAAAATTTAAAGGGTTGTAGGCTTAGGAACCACCTGGTCACTCTAGCATTCTTTTCCCTGTTTTGACACATCCAGGTAAGGGGTGCATGATCTGTGACCAACCGGAATTTTCTCCCCAACAGGTAGTATTTGAGCGTCTCTACAGCCAACTTTATTGCGAGACACTCTTTCTCTACTATGGAGTAATTTTTCTCCTGGGGATTTAGTTTCCTACTTAAATAAAGGATGGGGTGCTCCTCACCTTGAGATTCCTGGGAGAGTACCGCCCCCAGCCCTACCTCAGATGCGTCGGTTTGGACTACGAACTCTTTGGAGAAGTCAGGTGTGACCAACACTGGTTGGGCACAGAGAGCTTCTTTCAGGCTTCTAAAGGCTTGTTCGGTTTCGGGGGACCACTTTACCATTAGTGGTCCTCTTGCTTTTGTGAGGTCAGTTAGTGGGGTTGCCTTAGTTGCAAAATTGGGAATAAACCTTCTATAGTACCCAATTAACCCCAAAAAGGTCCTTACTTGTTTTTTTGTAACTGGCCTTGGCCAATTTTGTATCGCCTCCACTTTGAGTGTTTGGGGTTTGAGTAAACCTCTGCCAATAGAATATCCCAGATACTTGGCCTCCTCCAGACCAATAGTGCATTTAGCGGGGTTAGCAGTTAGTCCAGCAGACCGGACTGCGTCAAGCACAGCTTGGACCTTTGGAAGGTGGGATTGCCAATCTTCACTATGGATTACCACATCATCCAGGTAGGCGGCAGCATACCGAGCATGTGGTTTTAAAATTTTATCCATCATTCTTTGGAATGTGGCGGGAGCTCCATGTAAGCCAAAAGGCAACACCTTATACTGAAAGAGGCCGTCTGGGGTTGAGAAGGCTGTCTTTTCTTTTGCCCTTTCTGTGAGGGGAACCTGCCAGTACCCTTTTGTTAGGTCTAGGGTTGTGAGATATCGGGCTTTGCCCAGTCTCTCTACAAGTTCATCTACCCTGGGCATAGGATAAGTATCAAATTTTGACACCGCGTTTAGTTTCCGGTAGTCATTACAAAACCTTGTTGTACCATCTGGCTTTGGGACTAAGACTATAGGGCTGTTCCACCCACTTTGGGATTCCTCAATTACACCTAGTTTTAGCATTTTTTTAACCTCTAAACTTATAGCCTTTCTTTTGGCCTCTGGGATTCGGTACGGTTTAAGGTTAACTCGGACCCCCGGTTCAGAGACTAGGTCATGTTCAATTACGCTAGTTCTACCTGGCCGTATAGAGAAGATTTCTTTGTTTCTTCTCACTAAATTCTGAACCTCTCGTTTCTGATGAACAGACAGGGTTTCAGCTATGCTAACCTCTGGGTCAGTTTCTTGATTCTCTGACGGACCTGGGGGTACTAGGGTTAACAAGACTTCTCTATCTTTCCAGGGCTTGAGTAGGTTTATATGGTAAATTTGCTCAGGTTTCCTCCTACCTGGCTGTCTTACCTTATAATTTACTTCTCCCACTCTTTCCAAGACCTCATATGGCCCATGCCATTTAGCAAGGAATTTACTCTCCACGGTGGGAACCAGAACTAGTACCCTATCACCTGGAAAAAAAATTCTGACCCTAGCACCCTTATTATACGTATTCCTCTGTGCTTCTTGAGCTTTCTCCATGTGTTCCCTCACTATGGGTAGGACTGCAGCAATGCGGTCCTGCATCTGGGCAACATGCTCTATTACACTTCTGTAAGGGGTAACCTCGTGTTCCCAAGTCTCTTTGGCTATATCCAGTAAGCCCCTTGGGTGTCGGCCATACAATAGTTCAAACGGGGAGAAGCCTGTGGATGATTGGGGAACTTCCCTAATGGCAAATAACAGGTACGGTAACAAACAATCCCAGTTTTTCCCATCTTTATCAACCGCCCGCCGTAACATGCTCTTTAAGGTTTTATTGAACCTTTCCACTAAACCATCTGTTTGTGGATGATAGACTGAGGTTCTGAGATGCTTGATTTTTAGGAGTTTACATAGCTCTTTTGTTACTTGGGACATAAATGGTGTTCCCTGGTCAGATAGAATCTCTTTAGGAATCCCGACCCGGGAAAACAGAACTACTAACTCTTTTGCTATGTTTTTAGCAGACGTGCTACGTAGGGGAACTGCCTCCGGATATCGGGTGGCATAATCTAATATTACCAATATATGCTGATGTCCCCTAGCAGACTTTATTAGGGGTCCTACTAGATCCATAGCAATCCGGTCAAATGGTACCTCTATTATGGGAAGGGGTACCAATGGGCTGCGGTACGCCTTGAACGGGGCGGTGATCTGACATTCTGGGCATGAGGAACAATAATTCGTAATTTCTGCCAGAACCCCAGGCCAATAGAAGCTTCGGAGAACCTTTTCTTTTGTCTTTTCCACCCCTAGGTGTCCCCCCAATGGATGACTATGTGCGAGGTGTAATACTACGTTACGGAATGTCCGTGGTACCAACAATTGTTTAGTTGTAACTGATTTCCTTTTATCAACCCGATATACTAGGTCGTTCTCTACCTCGAAGTAGGGGTAAGCAAGTGACCTATCTGGTTGGCCAGGAGTACTATTCTGGTCCCGTATATTTCCCCTTGCTACCGCTAATGTGGGGTCCTCCCACTGGGCCTTCTTAAAACTCCCAGGACTGACCTCTAGGTCAGCGAGGGTCTTATCCGGTTCTGGGGTGGTAAGTGTCTGCTCAACATCTTGATTTGGGGTATTCCCTACCAAAGTAGTGATGGGGAAGGGAATTTTACAGCACTCCTCCTTTTCCCCCTTCTTATTTGGGCCCTCGTCAACCTCCATTTCTGAAAAAGGGAAAGGATTTGTTTCTTCTAATACTTCGTTATGGTCCGCTATTGAACTCTGGGCGCTATTCTGAGCGGGGGACCACATTTTTAGAAAATGGGGAAAGTCGGTCCCTATTAACACATCATGTGCCAGTTTGGGTACAATACCCACCTTGAAATCTAAAGAACCAAACTCTGTTTAAAAAAAAACATCAACAGTGGAATATTCATGATTATCCCCATGTATACAACAAATTGCCACTCTTTGTGAACTGTTTCCCTGTTTCTTCTTAATGGGCAAGAGGTATTCGGACACTAGTGTGACCATGCTCCCAGAGTCAAGAAGTGCCCGAACCCTCTTACCATTAACCTTTACAAATGCCCACAGATGGTTATTCAAGGGGTCCTCTGGGCTAGGGCCCATACATTGGGACAACAGCGAATAAGGTTCCACGCTGTTGCATTGCATGGGCTCATCATTTAGTGGGCAGATTTTTGCTGTGTGGCCCCTCTCATGACAATTTACACATTTAGGTACATAGTCTGTGTCCCACTTAGAGCCTTTTCCCGGCTCCCCATGTTGGCTATTGCCCTTAGTGTGCGAACCACTGTTGCTGGTGCTGCGTGAAGGTGGTCGCCGCTCTTCAGCGCCCCTTAACCCCGGTACCCTTTTACCGTCTCTGGAAGAGTCCTGGAACCTCGGGTAGTGGGGTTGCTCCACGACTGTGGGTTGCGGGTGCTCTTCTGCTGCATTGTACCTTTCTACGAGGGCCACAAGCTCATCCGCATTGTGGGGGTCACTCCGACTGACCCAACGGCGTAAGGCAGAGGGAAGTTTCCTCAAGAACTGGTCCATGACCAACCGTTCCACGATGTGGCTGGCTGAGTTGATCTCGGGTTGTAGCCACTTCCGGGCGAGGTGGATGAGGTCATACATCTGGCTTCGGGTGGCCTTATCCATCGTGAAGGACCATGCGTGAAACCTTTGGGCGCGAACAGCCGTGGTTACGCCGAGGCGGGCGAGGATCTCGAACTTCAATTTTGCATAGACGTTAGCTTCGGCTGGCTCTAGATCAAAGTAAGCCTTCTGGGGTTCGCCGCTTAGGAAGGGTGCGATTAGACCAGCCCACTCAGCTTCTGGCCATCCCTCTCTCTGTGCCGTGCGTTCAAACGTGAGAAGATAGGCTTCCACATCATCCGAGGGTCCCATCTTCTGAAGGTAGTGGCTTGCCCTGGTCATTTTCGGAACTTGGGCAGCCACTGCCAGTGGAAGGTTACTGATAGTCCCCCTCAGGATCTCGAGTTCCTGCTGTAAGCCCTGAGCGAACCGCTGTTGCTCCTCTCTCAGCAAGCGGTTTGTCTCTTGCTGGTTTGCATTCGCGTTTTGCAGGGCTTCATTCGTCTGTTGCTGGTTTGCATTCGCCTGTTGCTGGTTGGCATTAATCTCTTGCTGGGCTATTAGCAGCTGTTGCTGGGCTGCATTCGTCTGCTGCTGGTTTGCATTAGTTTCTTGCTGGGCTATTAACAGCTGTTGCTGGGTTTCATTCGCGTCTTTCTGGGCAGCGACATTGCGTACCAGCGCACCCACCACGTCTTCCATCTTGTTTGCAGAGGATGAAAAAACTTTTTTTTTTTTTCTTTCAAAGTTCTTTAACCCGCAGACCTTTTAGTGCTCTGTGCCCGCATTCTCCACCATATGTGACAAACGGCTTACTCCGGGGCTCCGTCGTTTGTCCGGGACTGTTTAGAACACGGTCTTTTAGGGTAGGTTAAATGATGAGGCGTCACGTACTGTTCCTTTAAACAGGCTATGCCTGGTTTATTCAGTCCCAGGCACTGAGACTGCCACAGTGCATACAACAGAAAACAGATCAAAACAAAAGCTGCTCATCTGAGCGATAACTTAACTTAGATATCCCTGACTCAGGGTTGGAAGTGGCTTTTCCACTCCCAACAACAAAACAAGGTACTTTTGCAGTCTTACACAAATGAACAGAAAGATTGAACCTGTTTGAGGAAGAGGCTTCTCCCCTCTGTAGTTCAGCAGCCTTCCAGCCTCCTGGCTCTTGTGGAGAGACCAGAGCAAACAGGAAAACAGTCTTACATACCTGATTCCTAATTAGCATGACAGGTGACAGAAATCAGGCAGCAGACAAACTCTGGTCTGGATCTCTCATCCCTCAGTTCCAGCGCTTGCCAAACTGTGGGATGGAGTGTATGTATTATAAGGCTGCACTCCCAGGCCAAACAGGATAGAAACTGTTTAGTATCCTGGGAGCCCTATATACGGAATTTATTACCATCCCCTGGTTTCTGTCACACTATATATATCTATATCCAGTGTTATACTGTATGTCCTGCCGTCCCATGCTCTCCTATATCTATATATCTATATCCAGTGTCCTGCCGTGGTGTTACCATTCCGTCCTGTCCCACTGGGGTACCCCCTGCTCCGCTCCATTTCCCATTCTGTCCCACTGGGGTACCCCCTGCTCCGCTCCATTTCCCGTTCTGTCCCACTGGGGTACCCCCTGCTCCGCTCCATTTCCCGTTCTGTCCCACTGGGGTACCCCCTGCTCCGCTCCATTTCCCGTTCTGTCCCACTGGGGTACCCCCTGCTCCGCTCCATTTCCCGTTCTGTCCCACTGGGGTACCCCCTGCTCCGCTCCATTTCCCGTTCTGTCCCACTGGGGTACCCCCTGCTCCGCTCCATTTCCCGTTCTGTCCCACTGGGGTACCCCCTGCTCCGCTCCATTTCCCGTTCTGTCCCACTGGGGTACCCCCTGCTCCGCTCCATTTCCCGTTCTGTCCCACTGGGGTACCCCCTGCTCCGCCCCATTGTGCTGTAACATGTTCTGTTATATTTTACGCTCCGTGCCACATTGTAGCGCGGATGTGGGCGCCGTTATTACGCTCACTGTCGCCCGATAACGTGTTACCCCCGGTGCCAGGTTTAACCTGTTATTGTGCGGTAGTCACAGTCATTAGGGGAAGCCGGCACTTGTAACACCGTGAGATTGTGCTAATTAATTTCTGTACGTTCTGCGCTATTTCCAGCTCTAATATATCACCGCGCTATAATAATCTATACTGAACCGTTATCGTACTATGAACATGTTACTACAGTATGTATCCTGAGCCATTCTATACCAGTATATATACTGTGCCGGGCCATGTTACTATGTATCCTGAGCCATTCTATACCAGTGTATATACTGTGCCGGGCCATGTTACTATGTATCCTGAGCCATTCTATACCAGTTTATATACTGTGCCGGGCCATGTTACTACTGTATGTATCCTGAGCCATTCTATACCAGTATATATACTGTGCCGGGCCATGTTACTATGTATCCTGAGCCATTCTATACCAGTGTATATACTGTGCCGATCCATGTTACTATATATCCTGAGCCATTCTATACCAGTGTATATACTGTGCCGGTCCATGTTACTATATATCCTGAGCCATTCTATACCAGTGTATATACTGTGCCTGTCCATGTTACTATGTATCCTGAGCCATTCTATACCAGTGTATATACTGTGCCGATCTATGTTACTATATATCCTGAGCCATTCTATACCAGTGTATACAGTATACTGTGCCGGTCCATGTTACTATGTATCCTGAGCCATTCTATACCAGTATATATACTGTGCCGGTCCATGTTACTATGTATCCTGAGCCATTCTATACCAGTGTATATACTGTGCCGGTCCATGTTACTATGTATCCTGAGCCATTCTATACCAGTGTATATACTGTGCCGATCCATGTTACTATATATCCTGAGCCATTCTATACCAGTGTATATACTGTGCCGGTCCATGTTACTATACATCCTGAGCCATTCTATACCAGTGTATATACTGTGCCTGTCCATGTTACTATGTATTCTGAGCCATTCTATACCAGTGTATATACTGTGCCGATCTATGTTACTATATATCCTGAGCCATTCTATACCAGTGTATATACTGTGCCGGTCCATGTTACTATGTATCCTGAGCCATTCTATACCAGTATATATACTGTGCCGGGCCATGTTACTATGTATCCTGAGCCATTCTATACCAGTATATATACTGTGCCGGTCCATGTTACTATATATCCTGAGCCATTCTATACTAGTATATATACTGTGCCGGTCCATGTTACTATATATCCTGAGCCATTCTATACCAGTATATATACTGTGCCGATCCATGTTACTATATATCCTGAGCCATTCTATACCAGTATATACTGTGCCGGGCCATGTTACTATGTATCCTGAGCCATTCTATACCAGTATATATATATACTGTGCCGGGCCATGTTACTATGTATCCTGAGCCATTCTATACCAGTATATATACTGTGCCGGTCCATGTTACTATGTATCCTGAGCCATTCTATACTAGTATATATACTGTGCCGGTCCATGTTACTATGTATCCTGAGCCATTCTATACCAGTATATATATACTGTGCCGGTCCATGTTACTATATATCTTAATATATATTTGTGAAAGCACTGTATGCCTGTCTGCATCTCCTGTGTCCCTAGGGGAAATCTCATTGGTCCCTTGGGCCGCCCGCCCCCGCACCTCTCATTGGCCTGAGGCGGAGTGACACACACACACACACACACACACACACACACACACACACACACACACACACACACACACACACACACTCTCTCTCCCCCTCTGTCCCGTCCCCCCACCATCCCCCCCATCACGTGCGCCGCCCTGCACCGTTTCCGGACGGAGGGGAAGTGCGGCCCTCCTACCCCAGGCTCCGGACGGAGGGGAAGCGCAGCCCTCCTACCCAAGCCGCCAACGTTCCCATACCTCCCCGGCGCTATCTCCCCCTCCTCCCGCCCAGGTAAGTCACACCACTGCGCGTCCCGCCTCAGCTTATGGCGCCAGTGATTCACCTATTTCAGCCGCGCAGCCTCGCGCCTCAGGCCCCAGGCCCACACAGGAACACACAGGCCCCAGGCCCACACAGGGCGCTTCCTGCCGCCAGCTGCACGCGCCTCAGTCAGCCGGGCAGCACATCGGTGGACCAAGCGATCATCCGGGGGGGGTTGGGGGGGAGAGCGCGTCGGGGGGAACAGGCGAGTGAGCCCCGAGTCACGGGGAACGGGGGGGCGAAGAGCGAGCCCCGAGTCATCGGGGAACCAAGAAGGGGGAGCGGTCAGCCGCCGAGCCAGCGGGGGGACGGACGCCCAGACGGGGGGGCATGCGGATACATACATTATGACAATACATACGCCCCCTGCTCTCCACCCCCTTTCCCCCCTCCCCCACTCCCCTTTCCCCCCTCCCCTTTCCATCCTCCCCCACTCCTCTTTCCCCCCTTTCCCACTCCCCTTCCCCCCCCCACTCCCCTTTTCCCCCCCAATCCCCTTCCCCCCCCCAATCCCCTTCCCCCCCCCACTCCCCTTTCCCCCCCCACTCCCCTTTCCCCCCCCCACTCCCCTTTCCCCCCCCCACTCCCCTTTCCCCCCCACTCCCCTTTCCCCCCCACTCCCCTTTCCCCCCCACTCCCCTTTCCCCCCCCACTCCCCTTTCCCCCCCACTCCCCTTTCCCCCCCACACCCATTTCCCCCCCACACTCCCCTTTCCCCCCCACTCCCCTTCCCCCCCCACTCCCCTTTCCCCCCCCCCACTCCCCTTTCCCCCCCACTCCCCCTTCCCCCCCCCACTCCCCCTTCCCCCCCCACTCCCCTTTCCCCCCCACTCCCCTCCCCCCCCCACTCCCCTTTCCCCCCCCCACTCCCCTTTCCCCCCCACTCCCCTTTCCCACCCACTCCCCTTCCCCCCCCACTCCCCTTTCCCCCCCCACTCCCCTTTCCCCCCCCACTCCCCTTTCCCCCCCACTCCCCTTCCCCCCCCACTCCCCTTTCCACCACCCCCACTCCTCTTTCCCCACCCCCACTCCCCTTCCCCCACTCCCTTTTCCCCGCCCCCATGCCCTTTTCTCCACCCCCACTCCCCTTCACCCCCCACTCCCCTTCACCCCCCACTCCCCTTCACCCCCCACTCCCCTTCACCCCCCCACTCCCCTTTCCCTGCCCCCACTCCCCTTCCCCGCCCCCACTCCACTTTCCCCACACTCCCCTTTCCCCCCCCACTCCCCTTTCCCCCCTCACTCCCCTTTCTCCCCCCACTCCCCTTTCCCCCCACTCCCCTTTCCCCCCCCCACACCCATTTCCCACCCCACTTCCCTCCCCCCCCCACCCCCTTCCCACCCCACTCCCCTTTCCCCCCCACTCCCCTTTCCCCCCCCACTCCCCTTTCCCCCCCCACTCCCCTTTCCCCCCCCACTCCCCTTTCACCCCCACTCCCCTTTCCCCCCCACTCCCCTTTCCCCCCCACTCCCCTTTCCCCCCCAACTCCCCTTTCTCCCCCCACTCCCCTTTCCCCCCCACTCCCCTTTCCCCCCCCCACTCCCCTTTCCCCCCCACACCCATTTCCCCCCCCCCACTCCCCTTTCCCCCCCACTCCCCTTCCCCCCCCACTCCCCTTTCCCCCCCCCCACTCCCCTTTCCCCCCCCACTCCCCCTTCCCCCCCCACTCCCCTTTCCCCCCCCACTCCCCTTTCCCCGCCCCCACTCCCCTTCACCCCCCCACTCCCCTTCACCCCCCCCACTCCCCTTCCCCCCCCACTCCCCTTTCCCCCCCCCCCCACTCCCCCTTCCCCCCCCACTCCCCCTTCCCCCCCCACTCCCCCTTCCCCCCCACTCCCCTTTCCCCCCCCACTCCCCTTTCCCCCCCCCACTCCCCTTTCCCCCCCCACTCCCCCTTCCCCCCCCACTCCCCTTTCCCCCCCACTCCCCTTTCCCCGCCCCCACTCCCCTTCACCCCCCACTCCCCTTCACCCCCCACTCCCCTTCACCCCCCCACTCCCCTTCACCCCCCACTCCCCTTCACCCCCCACTCCCCTTCACCCCCCCACTCCCCTTCACCCCCCACTCCCCTTTCCCCACCCCCACTCCCCTTCCCCGCCCCCCCTCCCATTTCCCCCCCCACTCCCCTTTCCCCCCCCCTCCCCTTTCCCCCCCACTCCTATTTCCCCCCCACTCCCCTTTCCTCCCCCCACTCCCCTTTCCCCCCACTCCCCTTCCCCCCCACCCCCCTTTCCCAGCCCCCACTCCCCTTTCCCAGCCACCACTCCCCTTCACCCCCCACTCCCCTTTCCCAGCCCCCACTCCCCTTTCCCAGCCACCACTCCCCTTCACCCCCCACTCCCCTTCACTCCCCCACTCCCCTTCACCCACCCACTCCCCTTTCCCTGCCCCCACTCCCCTTCCCCGCCCCCACTCCCCTTTCCCCCACCCCTCCCCTTTCCCCCACCCCTCCCCTTTCCCCCACCCCTCCCCTTTCCGCCACCCCTCCCCTTCCCCACCCCTCCACTTTCCCCCCACCCCTCCCCTTTCCCCCCCTCCCCTTTCCCCACCCTTCCCCACCCCTCCCCTTTCCCCCCCCACTCCCCTTTCCCCCCCCACTCCCCTTTCCCCCCCCACTCCCCTTTCACCCCCACTCCCCTTTCCCCCCCACTCCCCTTTCCCCCCCACTCCCCTTTCCCCCCCAACTCCCCTTTCTCCCCCCACTCCCCTTTCCCCCCCACTCCCCTTTCCCCCCCCACTCCCCTTTCCCCCCCACACCCATTTCCCCCCCCCACTCCCCTTCCCCCCCACTCCCCTTCCCCCCCCACTCCCCTTTCCCCCCCCCACTCCCCTTTCCCCCCCCACTCCCCCTTCCCCCCCCACTCCCCTTTCCCCCCCCACTCCCCTTTCCCCGCCCCCACTCCCCTTCACCCCCCCACTCCCCTTCACCCCCCCACTCCCCTTCCCCCCCCCACTCCCCTTTCCCCCCCCCCCACTCCCCCTTCCCCCCCCACTCCCCCTTCCCCCCCACTCCCCTTTCCCCCCCCACTCCCCTTTCCCCCCCCCCACTCCCCTTTCCCCCCCCACTCCCCCTTCCCCCCCCACTCCCCTTTCCCCCCCACTCCCTTTCCCCGCCCCCACTCCCCTTCACCCCCCACTCCCCTTCACCCCCCACTCCCCTTCACCCCCCCACTCCCCTTCACCCCCCACTCCCCTTCACCCCCCACTCCCCTTCACCCCCCCACTCCCCTTCACCCCCCACTCCCCTTCACCCCCCACTCCCCTTCACCCCCCCACTCCCCTTCACCCCCCACTCCCCTTCACCCCCCACTCCCCTTCACCCCCCCACTCCCCTTCACCCCCCACTCCCCTTTCCCCACCCCCACTCCCCTTCCCCGCCCCCCCTCCCATTTCCCCCCCCACTCCCCTTTCCCCCCCCCTCCCCTTTCCCCCCCACTCCTATTTCCCCCCCACTCCCCTTTCCTCCCCCCACTCCCCTTTCCCCCCACTCCCCTTCCCCCCCACCCCCCTTTCCCAGCCCCCACTCCCCTTTCCCAGCCACCACTCCCCTTCACCCCCCACTCCCCTTTCCCAGCCCCCACTCCCCTTTCCCAGCCACCACTCCCCTTCACCCCCCACTCCCCTTCACTCCCCCACTCCCCTTCACCCACCCACTCCCCTTTCCCTGCCCCCACTCCCCTTCCCCGCCCCCACTCCCCTTTCCCCCACCCCTCCCCTTTCCCCCACCCCTCCCCTTTCCCCACCCCTCCCCTTTCCCCCACCCCTCCCCTTTCCGCCACCCCTCCCCTTCCCCACCCCTCCACTTTCCCCCCACCCCTCCCCTTTCCCCCCCTCCCCTTTCCCCACCCTTCCCCACCCCTCCCCTTTCCCCCCCCTCCCTCCCCTTCCCCATCCCTCCCCACCTCTCCCCTTTCCCCCCCTCCCCTTTCCCTCCCCTTTCCCCCCCCTCCCCTTTCCCCCCCCTCCCCTTTCCCCCCCTCCCCCTTTCCCCCCTCCCCTTTCCCCCCCTCCCCTCCACTCCCCTTTCCCCCCACTCTCCCCCTCTCTGCTCCCCTTCCCCCCCTCATCGTATTACATTTTATTCCATCTTTCTTTTCCAACATTATTTTCCAACCTTTACAACAAATAGTCACCTATTGTTGTACCACCTCCTATTGCTGGCTGGGACCCGGGACGAAGGGGACACTCACCGCACACAGGGAAGCTGGGAGCGGGAAGGCAGTCAGTCACGTGTGCGCTTCACAAAGCGGAAGCCCCGCCCCCGGCTTCCTCTGACATGCTGCGACCAATCCCCTGCGGGTCGGCCGGCATTTTAAGTCCCGCCCCCAGCAGCATCATTCATCATTCATCCAATTCTAAGTCCCGCCCCCGGCATTCTCCATCACTCAGTCTCCCCGGCAGCATTCACACACACAAAATACTTACCGGCCGCCGCATTCTCCTCACCGCCGCTGCCCCGCAATACCGGGACCAGGGACAAAAACCGGGACAAAAACCGGGGCAGACTTAAACCGGTACAGGCCTCAAAAAACCGGGACTGTACCGGTAAAACCGGTACGAATGGTCACCCTATATATAATGGTTATTAAATAATTAGGAATAGGGCAAGATACTAAGTGGGTGAGGAGGGAGAGAGAGATGGGGGGGGGAGAGTCGGGGGAGGGGGAAAGGGAGAGAGGGGAGAGGGGGAGGGGACAGGATGGAGAGGGGGGAGAGAGGAGGGGGAGGAGATACAGTAGGGAGAGGGGGACAGGACGGAGAGAGAGAGCGGAGGGGAAGGGAGAGAGGGGACAGGATGGAGCGATGTGAGAGAGAGGAGGGGGGAGAGGAGGGGGGGAGAGAGAGCGGAGGGGGTTAGAGGGGGAGGAGGGGGAGATGATGGGGGAGAGGGAGAAAAGCTTTTTATAGCACTTTCTTATTAGAATAATTTATTTATAACGTGCTACCTTGTCCTCAGCTCTTTGCTGTGCCTGTCTTTCCCTGACGTTAACCCTGTCCACGCTGGCTCGTTGGACAGGAGCTGTGAGTGTGAAGCATGATGGGAGATAATCTCGTAGCACGCGCCTGTGTTGCGCCGGAGTCGGAGAATTCTCTTTATATAACACAGAATGATTCAGTATAGTGTGTGGGGTATTCTGTATTCATTATTATCTCTCTGCTTAGGGCTCTGGTGGCTTTTCCGATACAAAACCATTTAAGACATAAAAATGGCGGCAAATATGACTTAAATTACTGGCGCCCCACGCTGTACTAAGCGTGGGTTATACCGTGTGTGTCAGATAAATAGATCAGCGACGCTCAGACCTGCGCAGTAAGGAGGAGAGAAACCGCGCGGTGTTATTCTGTACGGAAACCTTGTATGGAAAGTGAAACAATCGGAGCCTCAGCGAGCGTTACTCACACCGCGTTACTCACACCGCGTTACTCACAGCGCGTTACTCACACCGCGTTACTCACACCGCGTTACTCACACCGCGCTACTCACACCGCGTTACTCACACCGCGTTACTCACAGCGCGTTACTCACACCGCGTTACTCACACCGCGTTACTCACACCGCGTTACTCACACCGCGTTACTCACACCGCGTTACTCACACCGCGCTACTCACACCGCGCTACTCACACCGCGTTACTCACACCGCGTTACTCACACCGCGTTACTCACACCGCGCTACTCACACCGCGCTACTCACACCGCGTTACTCACACCGCGTTACTCACACCGCGCTACTCACACCGCGCTACTCACACCGCGCTACTCACACCGCGTTACTCACACCGCGCTACTCACACCGCGTTACTCACACCGCGCTACTCACACCGCGTTACTCACACCGCGTTACTCACACCGCGTTACTCACACCGCGCTACTCACACCGCGTTACTCACACCGCGCTACTCACACCGCGTTACTCACACCGCGTTACTCACACCGCGTTACTCACACCGCGCTACTCACACCGCGTTACTCACACCGCGCTACTCACACCGCGTTACTCACACCGCGCTACTCACACCGCGTTACTCACACCGCGTTACTCACACCGCGTTACTCACACCGCGTTACTCACACCGCGTTACTCACACCGCGTTACTCACACCGCGTTACTCACACCTCGTTACTCACACCGCGTTACTCACACCGCGCTACTCACACCGCGTTACTCACACCGCGTTACTCACACCGCGTTTACTCACACCGCGTTACTCACACCGCGCTACTCACACCGCGTTACTCACACCGCGTTACTCACACCGTACGGCTGCGTCCAGGGTGAGTCCAGCCGGGCGGAGGCGCGCTGAGGCTGAGGGAAAGTGGGTGCTTTCTCTGACCTTAGACCGCGCCGTCCGGGGGCGTGTCAGGGGGGGGGGGGGGGCTGCGACGTCACGGAGCTGGTTCGCCTTCATTGGGCAAACCGCTCCCGTGTCCGGCCCCCCCCGCTCTCCCGTGACCGGCCCCCCCCGCTCTCCCGTGTCCGGCCCCCCCCGCTCTCCCGTGACCGGCCCCGCTCTCCCGTGTCCGGCCCCGCTCTCCCGTGACCGGCCCCCCCCGCTCTCCCGTGACCGGCCCCGCTCTCCCGTGTCCGGCCCCCCCCGCTCTCCCGTGACCGGCCCCGCTCTCCCGTGTCCGGCCCCCCCCGCTCTCCCGTGACCGGCCCCCCCCGCTCTCCCGTGACCGGCCCCGCTCTCCCGTGTCCGGCCCCGCTCTCCCGTGACCGCCCCCCCCCGCTCTCCCGTGACCGGCCCCGCTCTCCCGTGTCCGGCCCCCCCCGCTCTCCCCGTGACCGGCCCCGCTCTCCCGTGACCGGCCCCCCCCGCTCTCCCGTGACCGGCCCCCCCCGCTCTCCCGTGTCCGGCCCCCCCCGCTCTCCCGTGACCGGCCCCCCCCGCGCTCCCGTGTCCGGCCCCGCTCTCCCGTGACCGGCCCCCCCCGCTCTCCCGTGACCGGCCCCCCCCGCTCTCCCGTGACCGGCCCCGCTCTCCCGTGACCGGCCCCCCCCGCTCTCCCGTGTCCGGCCCCGCGCTCCCGTGACCGGCCCCGCGCTCCCGTGACCGGCCCCCCCCGCTCTCCCGTGACCGGCCCCGCTCTCCCGTGACCGGCCCCGCTCTCCCGTGTCCGGCCCCGCTCTCCCGTGACCGGCCCCGCGCTCCCGTGACCGGCCCCCCCCTGCTCTCCCGTGTCCGGCCCTGCTCTCCCGTGACCGGCCCCCCCCGCGCTCCCGTGACCGGCCCCCCCCGCTCTCCCGTGACCGGCCCCGCTCTCCCGTGACCGGCCCCGCTCTCCCGTGTCCGGCCCCGCTCTCCCGTGACCGGCCCCGCGCTCCCGTGACCGGCCCCCCCCCTGCTCTCCCGTGACCGGCCCTGCTCTCCCGTGACCGGCCCCCCCCCGCGCTCCCGTGTCCGGCCCCTGCGCTCCCGTGACCGGCCCTGCTCTCCCGTGACCGGCCCCCCCCCGCGCTCCCGTGTCCGGCCCCCGCGCTCCCGTGACCGGCCCTGAGCTCCCGTGACCGGCCCCCCCCCGCTCTCCCGTGACCGGCCCCGCGCTCCCGTGACCGGCCCTGCTCTCCCGTGACCGGCCCTGCGCTCCCGTGACCGGCCCTGCGCTCCCGTGACCGCCCCCCCCCCCGCGCTCCCGTGACCGGCCCCGCGCTCCCGTGACCGGCCCCTGCGCTCCCGTGACCGGCCCCCCCCCGTGCTCCCGTGTCCGGCCCCGCGCTCCCGTGTCCGGCCCGCTCTCCCGTGACCGGCCCCCCCCCTGCTCTCCCGTGTCCGGCCCCTGCGCTCCCGTGACCGGCCCCGCTCTCCCCGTGTCCGGCCCCTGCGCTCCCGTGACCGGCCCCCCCCGCGCTCCCGTGTCCGGCCCCTGCGCTCCCGTGACCGGCCCTGCTCTCCCGTGTCCGGCCCCTGCGCTCCCGTGACCGGCCCTGAGCTCCCGTGACCGGCCCCGCGCTCCCATGACCGCCCCCCCCCCCGCGCTCCCGTGACCGGCCCTGCGCTCCCGTGACCGGCCCCTGCTCTCCCGTGTCCGGCCCCTGCTCTCCCGTGTCCGGCCCCGCGCTCCCGTGTCCGGCCCGCTCTCCCGTGACCGGCCCCTGCTCTCCCGTGTCCGGCCCCGCGCTCCCGTGTCCGGCCCGCTCTCCCGTGACCGGCCCCTGCTCTCCCGTGTCCGGCCCCTGCTCTCCCGTGTCCGGCCCCGCGCTCCCGTGTCCGGCCCGCTCTCCCGTGACCGGCCCCTGCTCTCCCGTGTCCGGCCCCTGCGCTCCCGTGACCGGCCCCCCCCCGCGCTCCCGTGACCGGCCCTGCGCTCCCGTGACCGGCCCCGCGCTCCCGTGTCCGGCCCTGCTCTCCCGTGACCGGCCCCCCCCCCGCGCTCCCGTGACCGGCCCTGCGCTCCCGTGTCCGGCCCCGCGCTCCCGTGTCCGGCCCTGCGCTCCCGTGTCCGGCCCTGAGCTCCCGTGACCGGCCCCTGCGCTCCCGTGTCCGGCCCCTGCGCTCCCGTGACCGGCCCCCGCGCTCCCGTGACCGGCCCCCCCGCGCTCCCGTGACCGGCCCCCGCGCTCCCGTGACCGGCCCCGCTCTCCCGTGACCGGCCCCGCTCTCCCGTGACCGGCCCTGCTCTCCCGTGACCGGCCCCCCCCTGCTCTCCCGTGACCGGCCCCTGCTCTCCCGTGACCGGCCCCCCCCCGCGCTCCCGTGACCGGCCCTGCTCTCCCGTGACCGGCCCCCCCCGCGCTCCCGTGTCCGGCCCCTGCGCTCCCGTGTCCGGCCCCCCCCTGCTCTCCCGTGTCCGGCCCCTGCGCTCCCGTGACCGGCCCTGCTCTCCTGTGACCGCCCCCCCCCCCGCGCTCCCGTGACCGGCCCCGCTCTCCCGTGTCCGGCCCCTGCGCTCCCGTGACCGGCCCCCCCCCGCGCTCCCGTGTCCGGCCCCCCCCGCGCTCCCGTGACCGGCCCCCCCCCCGCGCTCCCGTGACCGGCCCCTGCTCTCCCGTGTCCGGCCCCTGCGCTCCCGTGACCGGCCCCTGCTCTCCCGTGTCCGGCCCCTGCGCTCCCGTGACCGGCCCTGCTCTCCCGTGTCCGGCCCCTGCTCTCCCGTGTCCGGCCCCTGCTCTCCCGTGTCCGGCACCTGCGCTCCCGTGTCCGGCCCCGCGCTCCCGTGTCCGGCCCGCTCTCCCGTGACCGGCCCCCCCCGCTCTCCCGTGTCCGGCCCCTGCGCTCCCGTGACCGGCCCCTGCGCTCCCGTGACCGGCCCCCCCCCGCGCTCCCGTGACCGGCCCTGCGCTCCCGTGACCGGCCCCTGCTCTCCCGTGTCCGGCCCCTGCTCTCCCGTGTCCGGCCCCTGCGCTCCCGTGACCGGCCCCGCTCTCCCGTGTCCGGCCCCTGCGCTCCCGTGACCGGCCCCCCCCCCGCGCTCCCGTGTCCGGCCCCTGCGCTCCCGTGACCGGCCCTGCGCTCCCGTGACCGCCCCCCCCGCGCTCCCGTGACCGGCCCCCCCCCCCGCGCTCCCGTGACCGGCCCCCCCCCTGCTCTCCCGTGTCCGGCCCCCGCGCTCCCGTGACCGGCCCTGCTCTCCCGTGACCGCCCCCCCCCCCCGCTCTCCCGTGTCCGGCCCCTGCGCTCCCGTGACCGGCCCCCCCCCCCGCGCTCCCGTGTCCGGCCCCGCGCTCCCGTGACCGGCCCTGCGCTCCCGTGACCGGCCCCTGCTCTCCCGTGACCGGCCCCGCGCTCCCGTGACCGGCCCTGCTCTCCCGTGACCGCCCCCCCCCCCCGCTCTCCCGTGTCCGGCCCCTGCGCTCCCGTGACCGGCCCCCCCCCCCGCGCTCCCGTGTCCGGCCCCGCGCTCCCGTGACCGGCCCCTGCTCTCCCGTGACCGGCCCCTGCTCTCCCGTGACCGGCCCCGCGCTCCCGTGACCGGCCCCTGCTCTCCCGTGTCCGGCCCCGCGCTCCCGTGACCGGCCCCTGCTCTCCCGTGTCCGGCCCTGCGCTCCCGTGACCGGCCCCTGCTCTCCCGTGACCGGCCCTGCGCTCCCCGTGACCGGCCCCGCGCTCCCGTGACCGGCCCCTGCTCTCCCGTGTCCGGCCCCGCGCTCCCGTGACCGGCCCCTGCTCTCCCGTGTCCGGCCCCGCGCTCCCGTGACCGGCCCTGCGCTCCCGTGACCGGCCCCTGCTCTCCCGTGACCGGCCCCGCGCTCCCGTGACCGGCCCCGCGCTCCCGTGACCGGCCCCGCTCTCCCGTGACCGGCCCTGCTCTCCCGTTTCCGGCCCCTGCGCTCCCGTGACCGGCCCCTGCTCTCCCGTGACCGCCCCCCCCCCGCGCTCCCGTGTCCGGCCCGCTCTCCCGTGACCGGCCCCCCCCTGCTCTCCCGTGTCCGGTCCCTGCGCTCCCGTGACCGGCCCTGCTCTCCCGTGACCGCCCCCCCCCGCGCTCCCGTGACCGGCCCCCCCCGCGCTCCCGTGACCGGCCCCTGCTCTCCCGTGTCCGGCCCCGCTCTCCCGTGACCGGCCCCTGCTCTCCCGTGACCGGCCCCTGCTCTCCCGTGTCCGGCCCCGCTCTCCCGTGTCCGGCCCCTGCTCTCCCGTGTCCGGCCCCTGCGCTCCCGTGACAGGCCCCGCAGCAGCAGCTCTCGTCGCTCAGTACTCGCCACGAGTACCGGTCCCGCAGCAGCAGCTCTCGTCGCTCAGTAATCGCCACGAGTACCGGTCCCGCAGCAGCAGCTCTCGTCGCTCAGTACTCGCCACGAGTACCGGTCCCGCAGCAGCAGCTCTCGTCGCTCAGTACTCGCCACGAGTACCGGTCCCGCAGCAGCAGCTCTCGTCGCTCAGTACTCGCCACGAGTACCGGTCCCGCAGCAGCAGCTCTCGTCGCTCAGTACTCGTCACGAGTACCGGTCCCGCAGCAGCAGCTCGTGTCGCTCAGTACTCGCCACGAGTACCGGTCCCGCAGCAGCAGCTCTCGTCGCTCAGTACTCGTCACGAGTACCGGTCCCGCAGCAGCAGCTCTCGTCGCTCAGTACTCGCCACGAGTACCGGTCCCGCAGCAGCAGCTCTTGTCGCTCAGTACTCGCCACGAGTACCGGTCCCGCAGCAGCAGCTCTTGTCGCTCAGTACTCGCCACGAGTACCGGTCCCGCAGCAGCAGCTCGTGTCGCTCAGTACTCGCCACGAGTACCGATCCCGCAGCAGCAGCTCTTGTCGCTCAGTACTCGCCACGAGTACCGGTCCCGCAGCAGCAGCTCGTGTCGCTCAGTACTCGCCACGAGTACCGGGCCCGCAGCAGCAGCTCTCGTCGCTCAGTACTCGCCACGAGTACCGGTCCCGCAGCAGCAGCTCTCGTCGCTCAGTACTCGCCACGAGTACCGGTCCCGCAGCAGCAGCTCTTGTCGCTCAGTACTCGCCACGAGTACCGGTCCCGCAGCAGCAGCTCTCGTCGCTCAGTACTCGCCACGAGTACCGGTCCCGCAGCAGCAGCTCTCGTCGCTCAGTACTCGCCACGAGTACCGGTCCCGCAGCAGCAGCTCGTGTCGCTCAGTACTCGCCACGAGTACCGGTCCCGCAGCAGCAGCTCTCGTCGCTCAGTACTCGCCACGAGTACCGGTCCCGCAGCAGCAGCTCTTGTCGCTCAGTACTCGCCACGAGTACCGGTCCCGCAGCAGCAGCTCTCGTCGCTCAGTACTCGCCACGAGTACCGGTCCCGCAGCAGCAGCTCTCGTCGCTCAGTACTCGCCACGAGTACCGGTCCCGCAGCAGCAGCTCTCGTCGCTCAGTACTCGCCACGAGTACCGGTCCCGCAGCAGCAGCTCTCGTCGCTCAGTACTCGCCACGAGTACCGGTCCCGCAGCAGCAGCTCTCGTCGCTCAGTACTCGCCACGAGTATCGGTCCCGCAGCAGCAGCTCTCGTCGCTCAGTACTCGCCACGAGTACCGGTCCCGCAGCAGCAGCTCTCGCCGCTCAGTACTCGTCACGAGTACCGGTCCCGCAGCAGCAGCTCTTGTCGCTCAGTACTCGCCACGAGTACCGGTCCCGCAGCAGCAGCTCTTGTCGCTCAGTACTCGCCACGAGTACCGGTCCCGCAGCAGCAGCTCTCGTCGCTCAGTACTCGCCACGAGTACCGGTCCCGCAGCAGCAGCTCTCGTCGCTCAGTACTCGCCACGAGTACCGGTCCCGCAGCAGCAGCTCTCGTCGCTCAGTACTCACCACGAGTACCGGTCCCGCAGTAGCAGCTCTCGTCGCTCAGTACTCGCCACGAGTACCGGTCCCGCAGCAGCAGCTCGTGTCGCTCAGTACTCGCCATGAGTACCGGTCCCGCAGCAGCAGCTCGTGTCACTCAGTACTCGCCACGAGTACCAGTCCCGCAGCAGCAGCTCTCGTCGCTCAGTACCTGCCACGAGTACCGGTCCCGCAGCAGCAGCTCTTGTCGCTCAGTACTCGCCACGAGTACCGGTCCCGCAGCAGCAGCTCTTGTCGCTCAGTACTCGCCACGAGTACCGGTCCCGCAGCAGCAGCTCTTGTCGCTCAGTACTCGCCACGAGTACCGGTCCCGCAGCAGCAGCTCTCGTCGCTCAGTACTCGCCACGAGTACCGGTCCCGCAGCAGCAGCTCTCGTCGCTCAGTACTCGCCACGAGTACCGGTCCCGCAGCAGCAGCTCTCGTCGCTCAGTACTCGCCACGAGTACCGGTCCCGCAGCAGCAGCTCTCGTCGCTCAGTACTCGCCACGAGTACCGGTCCCGCAGCAGCAGCTCTCGTCGCTCAGTACTCGCCACGAGTACCGGTCCCGCAGCAGCAGCTCCCGTCGCTCAGTACTCGCCACGAGTACCGGTCCCGCAGCAGCAGCTCTTGTCGCTCAGTACTCGCCACGAGTACCGGTCCCGCAGCAGCAGCTCTTGTCGCTCAGTACTCGCCACGAGTACCGGTCCCGCAGCAACAGCTCTCGTCGCTCAGTACTCGCCACGAGTACCGGTCCCGTAGCAGCAGCTCTCGTCCCTCAGTACTCGCCACGAGTACCGGTCCCGCAGCAGCAGCTCGTGTCGCTCAGTACTCGCCACGAGTACCGGTCCCGCAGCAGCAGCTCTCATCCCTCAGTACTCGCCAGGAGTACCGGTCCCGCAGCAGCAGCTCTTGTCGCTCAGTACTCGCCACGAGTACCGGTCCCGCAGCAGCAGCTCTTGTCGCTCAGTACTCGCCACGAGTATCGGTCCCGCAGCAGCAGCTCTCGTCGCTCAGTACTCGCCCCGAGTACCGGTCCCGCAGCAGCAGCTCTTGTCGCTCAGTACTCGCCACGAGTACCGGTCCCGCAGCAGCAGCTCTCGTCGCTCAGTACTCGCCACGAGTACCGGTCCCGCAGCAGCAGCTCGTGTCGCTCAGTACTCGCCACGAGTACCGGTCCCGCAGCAGCAGCTCTTGTCGCTCAGTACTCGCCACGAGTACCGGTCCCGCAGCAGCAGCTCTCGTCGCTCAGTACTCGCCACGAGTACCGGTCCCGCAGCAGCAGCTCTCGTCGCTCAGTACTCGCCCGAGTACCGGTCCCGCAGCAGCAGCTCTCGTCGCTCAGTACTCACCACGAGTACCGGTCCCGCAGCAGCTCTCTTATCGCTCAGTACTCGCCACGAGAACCGGTCCCACAGCAGCAGCTCTCGTCGCTCAGTACTCGCCACGAGTACCGGTCCCGCAGCAGCAGCTCTTGTCGCTCAGTACTCGCCACGAGTACCGGTCCCGCAGCAGCAGCTCTCGTCGCTCAGTACTCGCCACGAGTACCGGTCCCGCAGCAGCAGCTCGTGTCGCTCAGTACTCGCCACGAGTACCGGTCCCGCAGCAGCAGCTCTCGTCGCTCAGTACTCGCCACGAGTACCGGTCCCGCAGCAGCAGCTCTCGTCGCTCAGTACTCGCCACGAGTACCGGTCCCGCAGCAGCAGCTCTCGTCGCTCAGTACTCGCCACGAGTACCGGTCCCGCAGCAGCAGCTCGTGTCGCTCAGTACTCGCCACGAGTACCGGTCCCGCAGCAGCGCTCTCGTCGCTCAGTACTCGCCACGAGTACCGGTCCCGCAGCAGCAGCTCTTGTCGCTCAGTACTCGCCACGAGTACCGGTCCCGCAGCAGCAGCTCTCGTCGCTCAGTACTCGCCACGAGTACCGGTCCCGCAGCAGCAGCTCTCGTCGCTCAGTACTCGTCACGAGTACCGGTCCCGCAGCAGCAGCTCGTGTCGCTCAGTACTCGCCACGAGTACCGGTCCCGCAGCAGCAGCTCTTGTCGCTCAGTACTCGCCACGAGTACCGGTCCCGCAGCAGCAGCTCTCGTCGCTCAGTACTCGCCACGAGTACCGGTCCCGCAGCAGCAGCTCTCGTCGCTCAGTACTCGTCACGAGTACCGGTCCCGCAGCAGCAGCTCGTGTCGCTCAGTACTCGCCACGAGTACCGGTCCCGCAGCAGCAGAGAGGGGTTTAAGCGAGTCTTGCTCCCCCACGTAGTATTCGGGTATGGAGAGGACATAGAATCCATTGTTTAAATGAGTATTGTTTGCGATTGGATTTGCCGGTTTCCCTTATTTGAGACTAGTGTGTGTAATAATAATATGAGGAACTAATAAAATACTAATTATTGTTCTATTTGTAGCCCTGTTTCCCCCTTGTTCTGGGAGGTTCTGGGAGGTTCTACAGTCTACGCTGTTAGTGTGGTACAATAGTACGCAGTGTCACGCCGCAGTGTCACGCCGCGCTCACCACGAACTGGACTAAGACCCGCGGGCTGATGTGGGGATGTATAAGCACCGACCTACAACCACGCGGTCCGGTGTGCGTAATCCAAGTCGCGTTGCCGAGTCAGGGTAGTCAAGGTACTTGCCGTGGTTCGGTGTTGGAGAGTAGAGAGTGATAGATGTCCGTAAGCCGTGGTCCAGCGGGAGAGAGGGTAGAATGGTCGAGGTACGCAGCACAAATAGCAAGAACAAAAGAACCGACAGCAGCGAGCACAACGCATAACCCAAAGTTTATGCTCAGCAATGACGGAGTGGGAGAGCCCAGTATAAAAAGGGCAAGGAGCTGCCCCTGCCGTGGGATGCGCCCGAGGGGTGGGGCTTCACGGTGGCCGTGGGATGCGCCCGAGGGGTGGGGCTTCACGGTGGCCGTGGGATGCGCCCGAGGGGTGGGGCTTCGCGTGGCCGTGGGATGCGCCCTAAGGGTGGGGCTTCACGGTGGCCGTGGGATGCGCCCGAGGGGTGGGGCTTCGCGTGGCCGTGGGATGCGCCCGAGGGGTGGGGCTTCTTGGTGGCCGTGGGATGCGCCCGAGGGGTGGGGCTTCGCGGTGGCCGTGAGATGCGCCCTAAGGGTGGGGCTTCGCGTGGCCGTGGGATGCGCCCGAGGGGTGGGGCTTCGCGGTGGCCGTGGGATGCGCCCGAGGGGTGTGGCTTCGCTGTGGCCGTGGGATGCGCCCGAGGGGTGGGGCTTCGCGTGGCCGTGGGATGCGCCCGAGGGGTGGGGCTTCACGGTGGCCGTGGGATGCGCCCGAGGGGTGGGGCTTCGCGTGGCCGTGGGATGCCCCGAGGGGTGGGGCTTCACGGTGGCCGTGGGATGTGCCCGAGGGGTGGGGCTTCGCGGTGGCCGTGGGATGCGCCCGAGGGGTGGGGCTTCACGGTGGCCGTGGGATGCGCCCGAGGGGTGGGGCTTCGCGGTGGCCGTGGGATGCGCCCGAGGGGTGGGGCTTCGCGGTGGCCGTGGGATGCGCCCGAGGGGTGGGGCTTCGCGGTGGCCGTGGGATGCGCCCGAGGGGTGGGGCTTCGCGGTGGCCGTGGGATGCGCCCGAGGGGTGGGGCTTCGCGGTGGCCGTGGGATGCGCCCGAGGGGTGGGGCTTCGCGGTGGCCGTGGGATGCGCCCGAGGGGTGTGGCTTCGCGGTGGCCGTGGGATGCGCCCGAGGGGTGGGGCTTCGCGGTGGCCGTGGGATGTGCCCGAGGGGTGGGGCTTCGCGGTGGCCGTGGGATGCGCCCGAGGGGTGGGGCTTCTTGGTGGCCGTGGGATGCGCCCGAGGGGTGGGGCTTCTTGGTGGCCGTGGGATGCGCCCGAGGGGTGGGGCTTCGCGGTGGCCGTGGGATGTGCCCGAGGGGTGGGGCTTCTTGGTGGCCGTGGGATGCACCCGAGGGGTGGGGCTTCACGTGGCCGTGGGATGCGCCCGAGGGGTGGGGCTTCGCGGTGGCCGTGAGATGCGCCCGAGGGGTGGGGCTTCTTGGTGGCCGTGGGATGCACCCGAGGGGTGGGGCTTCACGTGGCCGTGGGATGCGCCCGAGGGGTGGGGCTTCGCGGTGGCCGTGAGATGCGCCCGAGGGGTGGGGCTTCTTGGTGGCCGTGGGATGTGCCCGAGGGGTGGGGCTTCTTGGTGGCCGTGGGATGCGCCCGAGGGGTGGGGCTTCGCGGTGGCCGTGGGATGTGCCCGAGGGGTGGGGCTTCTTGGTGGCCGTGGGATGCACCCGAGGGGTGGGGCTTCACGTGGCCGTGGGATGCGCCCGAGGGGTGGGGCTTCTTGGTGGCCGTGGGATGCACCCGAGGGGTGGGGCTTCACGTGGCCGTGGGATGCGCCCGAGGGGTGGGGCTTCGCGGTGGCCGTGAGATGCGCCCGAGGGGTGGGGCTTCTTGGTGGCCGTGGGATGTGCCCGAGGGGTGGGGCTTCGCAGTGGCCGTGAGATGCGCCCGAGGGGTGGGGCTTCGCGGTGGCCATGGGATGTGCCCGAGGGGTGGGGCTTCACGTGGCTGTGAGATGCGCCCGAGGGGTGGGGCTTCACGTGGCCGTGGGATGCGCCCGAGGGGTGGGGCTTCGCGTGGCCATGGGATGCGCCCGAGGGGTGGGGCTTCGCGGTGGCCGTGGGATGCCCCGAGGGGTGGGGCTTCGCGGTGGCCGTGGGATGCGCCCGAGGGGTGGGGCTTCGCGGTGGCCGTGAGATGCGCCCGAGGGGTGGGGCTTCGCGGTGGCCGTGGGATGCCCCGAGGGGTGGGGCTTCGCGGTGGCCGTGGGATGCCCCGAGGGGTGGGGCTTCTTGGTGGCCGTGGGATGCGCCCGAGGGGTGGGGCTTCGCGTGGCCATGGGATGCGCCCGAGGGGTGGGGCTTCTTGGTGGCCGTGGGATGCGCCCGAGGGGTGGGGCTTCGCGGTGGCCGTGGGATGCCCCGAGGGGTGGGGCTTCGCGGTGGCCGTGGGATGCCCCGAGGGGTGGGGCTTCTTGGTGGCCGTGGGATGCGCCCGAGGGGTGGGGCTTCGCGTGGCCGTGGGATGCGCCCGAGGGGTGGGGCTTCTTGGTGGCCGTGGGATGCACCCGAGGGGTGGGGCTTCGCGGTGGCCGTGGGATGCGCCCGAGGGGTGGGGCTTCTTGGTGGCCGTGGGATGCGCCCGAGGGGTGGGGCTTCGCGGTGGCCGTGGGATGCGCCCGAGGGGTGGGGCTTCGCGGTGGCCGTGGGATGCGCCCGAGGGGTGGGGCTTCGCGGTGGCCGTGGGATGCGCCCGAGGGGTGGGGCTTCACGGTGGCCGTGGGATGCGCCCGAGGGGTGGGGCTTCGCGGTGGCCGTGGGATGCGCCCGAGGGGTGGGGCTTCGCGGTGGCCGTGGGATGCGCCCGAGGGGTGGGGCTTCACGTGGCCGTGAGATGCGCCCAAGGGGTGGGGCTTCGCGGTGGCCGTGAGATGCGCCCGAGGGGTGGGGCTTCGCGGTGGCCGTGGGATGCGCCCGAGGGGTGGGGCTTCGCGGTGGCCGTGAGATGCGCCCGAGGGGTGGGGCTTCGCGGTGGCCGTGGGATGCGCCCGAGGGGTGGGGCTTCGCGGTGGCCGTGAGATGCGCCCGAGGGGTGGGGCTTCGCGGCGGCCGTGAGATGCGCCCGAGGGGTGGGGCTTCGCGGTGGCCGTGGGATGCGCCCGAGGGGTGGGGCTTCGCGGTGGCCGTGAGATGCGCCCGAGGGGTGGGGCTTCGCGGTGGCCGTGGGATGCACCCGAGGGGTGGGGCTTCGCGGTGGCCGTGGGATGCACCCGAGGGGTGGGGCTTCTTGGTGGCCGTGGGATGCGCCCGAGGGGTGGGGCTTCGCGGTGGCCGTGGGATGCACCCGAGGGGTGGGGCTTCGCGGTGGCCGTGGGATGCGCCCGAGGGGTGGGGCTTCGCGGTGGCCGTGGGATGCACCCGAGGGGTGGGGCTTCGCGGTGGCCGTGGGATGCACCCGAGGGGTGGGGCTTCGCGGTGGCCGTGGGATGCACCCGAGGGGTGTGGCTTCGCGGTGGCCGTGGGATGCACCCGAGGGGTGTGGCTTCGCGGTGGCCGTGGGATGCGCCCGAGGGGTGGGGCTTCGCGGTGGCCGTGGGATGCGCCCGAGGGGTGGGGCTTCACGGTGGCCGTGGGATGCGCCCGAGGGGTGGGGCTTCGCGGTGGCCGTGGGATGCGCCCGAGGGGTGGGGCTTCGCGGTGGCCGTGGGATGCGCCCGAGGGGTGGGGCTTCGCGGTGGCCGTGGGATGCGCCCGAGGGGTGGGGCTTCGCGGTGGCCATGGGATGCGCCCGAGGGGTGGGGCTTCACGTGGCCGTGAGATGCGCCCAAGGGGTGGGGCTTCGCGGTGGCCGTGAGATGCGCCCGAGGGGTGGGGCTTCGCGGTGGCCGTGGGATGCGCCCGAGGGGTGGGGCTTCGCGGTGGCCGTGGGATGCGCCCGAGGGGTGGGGCTTCGCGGTGGCCATGGGATGCGCCCGAGGGGTGGGGCTTCACGTGGCCGTGAGATGCGCCCGAGGGGTGGGGCTTCGCGGTGGCCGTGAGATGCGCCCGAGGGGTGGGGCTTCGCGGTGGCCGTGAGATGCGCCCGAGGGGTGGGGCTTCGCGGTGGCCGTGAGATGCGCCCGAGGGGTGGGGCTTCGCGGTGGCCGTGGGATGCGCCCGAGGGGTGGGGCTTCGCGGTGGCCGTGAGATGCGCCCGAGGGGTGTGGCTTCGCGGTGGCCGTGGGATGCGCCCGAGGGGTGGGGCTTCGCGGTGGCCGTGGGATGCGCCCGAGGGGTGGGGCTTCGCGGTGGCCGTGGGATGCGCCCGAGGGGTGTGGCTTTGCGGTGGCCGTGGGATGCGCCCGAGGGGTGGGGCTTCGCGGTGGACCTTACAAGGAGATCTTGAGCTGTCTGTGTTGTTGTTGAGACCAGGACAGGCTTTTGGGTTATTTTTCTGTAGTTCTTCTCGGGTACTCTGAGCATCCAGCTCTAGTGGGCTCCGGATATCAGCCCCCACCACGGCATCCTTCCCCCCCTGTCCTATGACTGGCACTCGGACAGGGAATATAGTAGAACCAGGACCCTTTATTAGCAGCACATTATACAGCCACTGCAACTCTTCCTACAGTGCTGTAGGTGAGGGGACCGCCGGCAGCGGTGCGTAGGGAAAGAGGTTTGCGCCCCCCTGTTCTAGAGGGTGCCTACCCTGAAAGTAGGGGCAATGAGTCTTGATGTTCCCCAGGCCGGCGCCTGGGGTGGGCCAGCTCATCCTCGCAATGGGAGACTGACAGCCCATGCTCTCTCCTTTCTCTCCAGAGCAGGACTGAACTAAATTTAGAACACTCCCCTGATTAGGGTCAGAGAGGACGGGCTCAGGGTCTAGACCTATACTGATAGGCTTACCCAGGCCATGAGTCACCACCTCACCTCTGTCCATCACAGAGGAGCCTGAAGGGGGACAAAAACCCACTGATTAACCTGTTAATGCCCTGAACTTATTAGGGACTTACATAGCAGGGGGAAAGACAGGTAGAATAGACTTACCATGTTACATACTGTTAACCACATGAGTGCTGAAGGGGTCAGCAACATGTAGTTTAGCAGCAGTGAAAGGGTGTTTGTTTAAATGTAACTGTCACGGGAGACCAGGACTAATACCCGGGATCAATATCGCCAGACAGACACGGGAGACCAGGACTAATACCCGGGATCAATATCGCCAGACAGAACACGGGAGACCAGGACTAATACCCAGGATCAATATCGCCACACAGAACACAGGAGACCAGGACTAATACCCAGGATCAATATCACCAGACAGAACACAGGAGACCAGGACTAATACCCAGGATCAATATCGCCAGACAGAACACGGGAGATCAGGACTAATACCCGGGATCAATATCGCCAGACAGAACACGGGAGATCAGGACTAATACCCGGGATCAATATCGCCAGACAGAACACGGGAGACCAGGACTAATACCCAGGATCAATATCGCCAGACAGAACACGGGAGATCAGGACTAATACCCGGGATCAGTATCGCCAGACAGACCACAGGAGACCAGGACTAATACCCAGGATCAATATCGCCAGACAGAACACGGGAGAGCAGGACTAATACCCGGGATCAATATCGCCAGACAGACACGGGAGACCAGGACTAATACCTGGGATCAATATCGCCAGACAGATACGGGAGACCAGGACTAATACCCGGGATCAATATCGCCAGACAGAACACGGGAGACCAGGACTAATACCCGGGATCAATATCGCCAGACAGATACGGGAGACCAGGACTAATACAGGGATCAATATCGCCAGACAGAACACGGGAGACCAGGACTAGTACCAGGGATCAATATCGCCAGACAGAACACGGGAGACCAGGACTAATACCAGGGATCAATATCGCCAGACAGAACACGGGAGAGCAGGACTAATACCTGGGATCAATATCGCCAGACAGATACGGGAGACCAGGACTAATACAGGGATCAATATCGCCAGACAGATACGGGAGACCAGGACTAATACCCGGGATCAATATCGCCAGACAGAACACGGGAGACCAGGACTAATACCCGGGATCAGTATCGCCAGACAGATACGGGAGACCAGGACTAGTACAGGGATCAATATCGCCAGACATACACGGGAGACCAGGACTAATACCCGGGATCAATATCGCCAGACAGAACACGGGAGACCAGGACTAATACCCGGGATCAGTATCGCCAGACAGATACGGGAGACCAGGACTAGTACAGGGATCAATATCGCCAGACATACACGGGAGACCAGGACTAATACCCGGGATCAATATCGCCAGACAGACACGGGAGACCAGGACTAATACCCGGGATCAATATCGCCAGACAGAACACGGGAGACCAGGACTAATACCAGGGATCAATATCGCCAGACAGACACGGGAGACCAGGACTAATACCCGGGATCAGTATCGCCAGACAGACACAGGAGACCAGGACTAATACCAGGGATCAATATCGCCAGACAGAACACGGGAGACCGGGACTAATACCCGGGATCAATATCGCCAGACAGACACGGGAGACCAGGACTAGTACCAGGGATCAATATCGCCAGACAGAACACGGGAGACCGGGACTAATACCCGGGATCAATATCGCCAGACAGACACGGGAGACCGGGACTAATACCAGGGATCAATATCGCCAGACAGACACGGGAGAGTTTATCAAATTAATTTATTGGAAAAACATATCCACAACTATACAAAAGACACGAACATCACACATCACACATACCCAACTGGGGACACTGGGGGGTACCCTGCCTAACTAGTCACAGGGACCTATACCCAACTGGGGACACTGGGGGGTACCCTGCCTAACTAGTCACAGGGACCTATACCCAACTGGGGACACTGGGGGATACCCTGCCTAACTAGTCACAGGGACCTATACCCAACTGGGGAGACTGGGGGGTACCCTGCCTAACTAGTCACAGGGACCTATACCCAACTGGGGACACTGGGGATACCCTGCCTAACTAGTCACAGGGACCTATACCCAACTGGGGACACCCTGCCTAACTAGTCACAGGGACCTATACCCAACTGGGGACACTGGGGGGTACCCTATACTGGGGGATAAACTGCCTAACTAGGGACCTACTGGCAGAGATTTCCACTGTTCTCTCTCTTTGCCCAGTGCCTACAGGACTGGTTTTCAGGCCTGAGACCAGCACTGGATTGGACACTGCAGTCTCTCTCTTTCACAGCCACACCTCTGTAACTCTCTGCAGGGTCTGTCTGCTGGGGGTCTCCCTCCCTGTCTGCTAGGGGTCTCCCTCCCTGTCTGCTAGGGGTCTCCCTCCCTGCCTGCCAGGGGTCTCCCTCCCTGCCTGCTAGGGGTCTCCCTCCCTGCCTGCTAGGGTTCTCCCTCCCTGCCTGCCAGGGGTCTCCCTCCCTGCCTGCTAGGGGTCTCCCTCCCTGCCTGCTAGGGGTCTCCCTCCCTGTCTGCTAGGGGTCTTCCGGCCCTGATTGGTGGGTAGGAAGGTGCTGCCTACATGCCCAGGCCCTGATTGGTGGGTAGGAAGGAGCTGCCTACATGCCCAGGCCCTGATTGGTGGGTAGGAAGGTGCTGCCTACATGCCCGGCCCTGATTGGTGGGTAGGAAGGTGCTGCCTACATGCCAAGGCCCTGATTGGTGGGTAGGAAGGTGCTGCCTACATGCCCGGCCCTGATTGGTGGGTAGGAAGGTGCTGCCTACCTTCCCAGGCCCTGATTGGTGGGTAGGAAGGTGCTGCCTACATACCCAGGCCCTGATTGGTGGGTAGGAAGGTGCTGCCTACATGCCCGGCCCTGATTGGTGGGTAGGAAGGTGCTGCCTACATGTCCGGCCCTGATTGGTGGGTAGGAAGGTGCTGCCTACATGCCCAGGCCCTGATTGGTGGGTAGGACGGTGCTGCCTACACGCCCAGGCCCTGATTGGTGGGTAGGAAGGTGCTGCCTACATGCCCGGCCCTGATTGGTGGGTAGGAAGGTGCTGCCTACATGCCCGGCCCTGATTGGTGGGTAGGAAGGTGCTGCCTACATGCCCAGGCCCTGATTGGTGGGTAGGAAGGTGCTGCCTACATGTCCGGCCCTGATTGGTGGGTAGGAAGGTGCTGCCTACATGCCCGGCCCTGATTGGTGGGTAGGAAGGTGCTGCCTACATGCCCAGGCCCTGATTGGTGGGTAGGACGGTGCTGCCTACCTGCCCAGGCCCTGATTGGTGGGTAGAACTGCAACATAACATTTGCAACAATTCTCCTGCAAACATATTAACCCCGGATTCCTGAGGTGCTGGAACCAAGTAAAGACATACATATATATACATAACATATAATTCTAACTGAATAAGAAATAATATTTCAGTGTGATATCTATCTGTACGTCTGTACATATATGTGTACATCTATATATCTGTATATCTACTATCGGTATATCTATCTAACTGTATATCTATCTATCTATCTATCTATCTATCTATCTATCTATCTATCTATCTATCATAATTGGTGGCCAGAATAGTTTACGCCGCCTCAGACCTGCCTTTGGGGAAATACGTCTGACTTCCTGTCCACATCAACGCAAACACAGAGGAAGACGCAATTTGCTGAACGTTTCCACGTCCAAATTGTATAAAAGATATTTTTTACCCAATTCATTTTTTTTATTTTTTAAATCTACCCCTGCAGGGAGGCAAAGGGCTTATACTTTATATTCAAGGTTCAAAAGCCTAAAGTGGAAGGATTTCGTGAGTTTTTGCTACATCAGCTCAAGGTTCAGAAAAGCCGGATTAATATTCCATTCGAAGCATCTTCTGAGATAAATGGAGATAAGGACCTGTTTTATGAACATTAAAGAGTCTATTAAAAGTGCCTGCCTTCTCCACACTGCGGAGATGTAATCAGCTTAGACGAGCTATAAAACAATTTATTCATACAAAGGGATACAGCCGAGTTACTTCATTTACAAGAGAAAATCCTGGATATACTGTAATTCCAAAGAGGGAGGGTTACCCCTGCCCGAGGAAGAGAGAGAACTCGCGAAAGCGTGTCTTATAATATCAATTGTTACTCCAAATAAAAATCTCACCTAATACTGAAGTACTCATCTACTCTGCGCTACTGGACTAGCACGGCTATTTCTACTTAATTATGTGTAGTAACACAGGAGGGAGAGGGAGGAGGGGTATTTAACCTTTTATAGGACCAACAAGTATTAGATATGTTACACGCTTTCCAACCTCTCAGGGTCCTTCATCAGGTGTGCCAGAAATACAGAAACACAATATAATATACAGTGTGTGTAAGAGGGATATCTGGTCACAATGGATATTGACAGGAAGTGTGAGATAAGATGAGATGCCTGGTGTGTGTGAAAATTAGCAGAGACATACTGTAGAGCGCCTTTATCTTTTGAAATGTAAAGGCGACCTAGACATTAAGGAGATGTGAGCGAGAGTGGGAGGTGGGAGGTGAGTGAGTGTGTAGGGGGAATGGGAGGGGGTGGTGAGCGAGTGTCTGGGGGGAATGGGAGGGGGTGGTGAGCGAGTGTGTGGGGGGAGGTGACAGAGGAGGTGAGTGGGACACGATAGTGACTGAGAAAATATCTATCACTATAAACACCACTATAACTAAAGAGGTTTTTAAATTGATTGATATTGTCATGATAATGTCATGAGATATTAGGTATTTTAATCCCATTGGTGCTTAAGGGGTTAATGAGCTACAGTTTAACGTTTAAAATACAAAAGTTGTGGTCTGTCTTGTCAGGGATCTGTGGGAGTTCAAAAGGGCTTGATTGAAGTTGGGTGTGAGAAGTACACAGAGTGGGTTTATTGTATGTTAGCACCTTTTTGCCGGCCTAGTGGGACAAGCTGATATAGTCTTGATAAACCAATAATGGGCTTAACCTTTATTGGGATAATATAAACAGCTGTGTGATGCTCCATACTCCAGACGTAAAAAAAATCGCTTCCTTAAGCATGAGTGGGTAAACTGCATTGGTGAAATACCCTCCAAGGATATAATAATATACCACACTTCTTCCCTGTTACAATGCAAAAGTATCCACAAATTACCGAATAGCTGGTCCACATTCCACTTGCACTGCGGTGAGAATCAACACTTTCTAGTGTCCAGTCACATAAACATCGGAATGGATTTGATAGAAGTATAAAACAAGAGAATAATAACTCATGTTTGTGCGGGTATAATCCTTATGGTGTGTCCATCAGTCCCAGGGTATAGGTGTGCCTCCGTCCATCAGTCCCAGGGTATAGGTGTGCCTCCGTCCATCAGTCCCAGGGTATAGGTGTGCCTCCGTCCATCAGTCCCAGGGTATAGGTGTGCCTCCGTCCATCAGTCCCAGGGTATAGGTGTGCCTCCGTCCATCAGTCCCAGGGTATAGGTGTGCCTCCGTCCATCAGTCCCAGGGTATAGGTGTGCCTCTGTCCATCAGTCCCAGGGTATAGGTGTGCCTCCATCCATCAGTCCCAGGGTATAGGTGTGCCTCCGTCCATCAGTTCCAGGGTATAGGTGTGCCTCCGTCCATCAGTCCCAGGGTATAGGTGTGCCTCCGTTTTCCAGCAGCTTGTAGATGAGAGGACAGAAAAACAAAGCGCGACTGCACCAACCAAAGGTGGAGGTAACTAACGGGTTAAATCGTGTGCGTGCCCAATAAAAAACAATTTATTGGATCCAAGTAAAAACAGCTACATAGAGGGGTACACGAGACCCCCACCAACGCATTTCGACCATTGGTGTTTCTCAAGGTGTACGACACCTTTATTGGGAGCCAGGTTACCCACTCACTGTCACCCTCAATCTCGCAGATATTTGGTGGTTTATAGCATATTCCCACAAACATTTTCTTAATACTTTTACCTCCACTGCTAATTTCTATCCACAAAGACTCTACATTTTCATCATTCCCTTCATAGACATCATCCCTTATAATAGGTTTTAGATCCGGTTTAACATATAAACATACTCCACCTCCCCTTCTATTTGTTCGATCCTTCCGAAAAAGGGAATAACCCTCTAAATTAACTGTCCAGTCATGAGTTTCATCCCACCATGTTTCAGTAATGCCGATGATATCATACTGCTCCCTTGCAGCTATTAATTCAAGCTCCCCCATTTTATCTTTCAGGTGAGTGTGAAATGAGGGGGGGGGGGGAGAGAGAGAAATACAGAAAAAGGACCAGAAACAAAAGGTGGAACTAAGCGGATGTGGAATAGCTCAAAAAGACTAATGGCCGGTGCACTAAACTCTGTTAGGTTATTTAAAGTAACTTTAACTAGATATGCGCGATATTTTGACCAATATTTGAATTGCCCAGGAGTTCCAGACCCTTCAAACAACACATTGAGACACCTGTGCACAAAAAATAGCCCACCTGAGATAATGTACATACCGGGGACACCTGAGATAATGTACATACCTGGGACACCTGAGATAATGTACATACCTGGGACACCTGAGATAATGTACATACCTGGGACACCTGAGACAATGTACATACCTGGGAGACCTGAGATAATGTACATACCTGGGAGACCTGAGATAATGTACATACCTGGGACACCTGAGATAATGTACATACCTGGGACACCTGAGATGCCTGTGATACTTTAGATACCTGAGATGCCTGAGATACTTTAGATACCTGTGATGCCTGGGATACCTGAGATACTTTAGATACCTGGGACACCTGAGATAGTTTAGATACCTGGTATACCTGAGAGATATGCTCATAGGAGTAATTGAAATATACTTTGCATATCCTATTACCATATATCCCAGGTATCTCAGGTGGGCTCCTTCTCCTTGTTTGAAGGTGGGTAATATATAGAGAGATTTAACCTGACATTATTTAGGTCATACCTAAAGGTGGCATTAATCCCATCCAGGCCCCGAAATATGGGCACATTTTAGTTACCTGAGGTATATGCAAATCTTGATATGCAAATTGTATTTACATGACACATTAGTTTATATCCCAGGTGTGTTCCTTTTTGTGCACAGGTATTTCTCCATGTTCGGAAAGGTACATATAGTACTTCGGACGGTAGTAAAATAGGAGATTCCTCTCTCTCTCATAAAGAGTAAATAGAGGGAAAAGGGAGAATAGTTAAAGAAAGATGGGGAGATAGAGAGAGCGGTGAAGGTTAGAGAGGGGGACGAAAAGGTTTTAGGATAGTCAGAGAGAAATATGAAAAAAGGTCAAGTGCTGGTGGGTAATTTATAGCCCATCTGGGGTACTTCTCGTCCCTTTGTACTTCAACTGTGTCTTGATGTCACCAGGAGATTGACCGGTCGTCTTGTCCTCCTTTTAGATCTAAGCTCCTGGGTGAGGATCCTGCTCTACTGCATCATCTTCCTGCTTAGTGTCTTTGGCAACACCCTCATCATCATCGTTCTGGTGATGAATAAACGCCTTCGCACCGTCACCAACTCCTTCCTGCTCTCGCTGGCTGTCAGTGATCTCATGGTGGCCGTCGTGTGCATACCCTTCACCCTCATCCCCAATCTCATGGGCAACTTCATCTTTGGAGAAGTCATCTGCAGAGCAGCTGCCTACTTCATGGGTGAGGCTCATGGGAGAGGACCAGTCTATGTATCTTCTGTCTCTTTGTTAAGATGTAAACCTCTGTATGGAGGAACAGACGACATTTGTCGAGGTTCCCTAAAGTGGCCGTGTCATCTGGTAAAGTTTATTTTATCTTTGTGACTTTGTGCTGGAAGTGACAGGGTTAATGTTAAATAGGTTCCCTCTGACTGTGGGGCCACATTTGCTAAGCAGTGCTATTGCATTTGACACCTGGCTGCACTGGTAAGCACCTTATGGATCTTTCACTTCAATAGGCTGTTAGGTGTCTCATGGTAGAGCAGCACTTAGTAAATATGACCCAAGATGTGCTAGAAATCACTTGTGTCATTGTCACATTCTTGTGGATGATGCAGACGTGATGGGCAATAGGTCCTCTAGTCGGTGTGTTGACATTGGGCATGATGAGGTCAGCAGCCCCTTGGTCCCTGTGTCATTATGTTACCCTGGGTTTGAAGTGAAACGTCCAGTGGACCTTTAATCCTCTCATCATTTTGCGGTGGTAATCTCATGGCGCCTCAGGCCTCTTCTATCGCATGTTATACAGAGCTACTACTGGCTGCTTAATGGGCACCATGAAGACGTTTCACCCCAGATAATGGCAGCTTCACTCCTCTCATTTCTCTTTCACTGTAGGTCTCTCCGTTAGTGTTTCCACATTCAACTTGGTGGCAATAGCCATTGAACGCTACAGCGCCATCTGTAACCCACTGAAATCCCGCGTCTGGCAGACCCGCTCCCACGCCTACCGAGTCATCGCTGCCACCTGGATCATGTCTATCATCATCATGATCCCGTACGCTGTCTACAGCATACTTGTCCCCTTCCACATGAAGGACAAGAACAGGCAGGGGTTCAAGTGCCGTATGGTGTGGCCCAATAACCAAGTACAGCAAACATGGTGAGACTTATCTTCCCAACTCTCAAACCTCTGCTTCTTCACCCAGCCGATCTCCTCTCCCTTCTCTCCTCCTATCTTCTCGCCTCCTGTAATATGTCTTGGCTCCTGTTCTCCACTCTTGATTTCTGCGCTTTTATCCTATTCTCTTCCCTCTTGTCATCCTGTTCTCTTGTCTCCTTCACTCCTCCTGTCATCTCTTCTCTTCCATACTCTCCTCCTCCCTCCAGCTTCCCCCCCTGCCCCTCTTTTCTTCTCCGGCGCTTTCCTTCTCTGCTTTCTGCTGCTCTCACATTTTCTTATATCCCTTCACGCTCTTTCTTTCCTTTCTTGCTGTCTTCTGCTCTCCCTTTTGTCACTTCTTTCCTGTCCTTTGTTGTTCCCTCTTCTCCTTTACAATGATCACCTCTCCTCTGCTGTTCCTGACCATACAGTACATACGTACAATCTCTCGGATGGCCGGATGGGGCGTGGAGATGGGTCAGTAAGGGGATTGGTAGACTATCTTTTCTAGCTTTATAGTTTGATGCAGAGCATAGAATGATTACTACATTTATTACAAAGCAGATATGTGAATCCGTGCTTCAGGCCGGGGCACCCCATAACGGGGCCTGTATCTCGGGAAGCAGGGGGTCCCCGGACCTGAAATCAATGCAGTTATTCTCTGGAGACCCCCTGCTCATCTACACTAGTAAGAACATTAAATTAAAATATGTAGTAAATACCAATACACAACCCACCCCCTGTACACCCACATAAAACCATTATTTTTTTGCACACAGGATTAATACCACAGGCCGGCAGGGGTCACCGGGTGGTCCCCACGGGTGTCCGCAGGCCCCTCAGGGCGCCACGGTGGGTTTCCATGGGTGTCTGGGGGCCCTCGGGATGTCCCTGCTAGGCTCCGTGGGCCTACAGGTGTCATCACGGGTGGTCCCTGTGGGTGTCTGGGTGTCCCCAGGTTGCCCCACGGGTCTCTGGGGGCCCTCGGGTGGTTTCCACGGGTGTCTGGGGGACCACAGATGGTTCCCATGGGTGTCTGGGGGCCCTCGGGTAGTCCCTGCAGTTGTCTGTGGGGTCCCTGGGTGGTCCTTCCAGGTGTCCGGGGGTCCTCAGGTGGTCCTCATTGGCGTCCGGGGGTCCTCAGGTGGTCCACGTGGGTCCTCAGGTGGTCCCTGTGGGTCCCCTGCTGGCCTGCGGTACCATTCCTGTATTTAAAAAAACTAAATCATAGCCGATATTTCAATACATACACCTCTCCCCCCCCCCACCCACCAAACACACACAGAACAGTAATGTGCAAAAGAACTACTATCCAGATATGGCTGTGCTTCATTTCCCTTTAACATGACGTCACCCAGCTGCGACCGCTACGTTCGATTGTAGAAAGACGGGACTTGGTCTCTGCGAGGCAGACTTTCCTAGCTTCAAAACGAAGCCGGTCGCTCTGTCATTCGCAACCGAGCAACTGTGAAAAATCCGCCCTAGCTTCACCGTCACAAGTCACTGGATGGTCTGGTTCTCTGCCTCGGCCCTCACCTTACCTACACTCCGCAAAGCTATCCTTAGTATGGAGGTAGGAGGAACGACCAATCAGAGCGTGGGAACCCTATCCCACTAGCCAATAGAAACTGGGGCCCGTCTCTTGGCTGACCTCAGAGGAAGTGGGTGTGCAAAGCCAGCCCGGGATGGCCTGTGGGCGGGACATACAAATTGACCAATGGGAAACGCCCCAACATTCTGCCGCTTCCCCCAGTCAACCCATTACCACCTATTAGACAGGCTCCACTGAGTCTGGCTGACCGGAGGGTCCTCCCCGCAGCGGGTCTCTGTTCTCCGAACTCAGTACTCCGCCCCGCCCCGGCCACTTAGCACCCCGACACCTCTCAACATCCAAGTCTCCTCTTTGAACTACGGACTCTATGCAGACTTGTATGGGGGACACTGGGCAGGCCCGGTGTAATTCCACCCGCGTACCGGCAAATCATGCCTGCTCGCCGGGGAGAATGAAGGTACTACCGGCAGCTCCGGCCCCCGAACTCCTGCAAACAAAATAATTGTATTCTTACCCAAAGCTCCACAGTGCAGGGACTGCGCCTGCAAACATGTCTCTGTAACGCGCTGTGTAAAACTAGCAGCGCCATGCAAGAACATGATAAAAATATATATATCCCACCTTAAACTTACACACAGAACGCATCATGAGTCTGGGGAAAGGGAACATGGGAAGGCACAGGATGGGGACAGGCACAGGATGGGGACAGGCACAGGATGGAAAGGGACAGGCACAGGAAGGAAGGGGGCAGACAGGAAGGGGACAGACACAGGAAGGAAGGGGACAGACACAGGAAGGAAGGGGACAGGCACAGGATGGAAGGGGACAGGCACAGGAAGGAAGGGGACAGGCACAGGAAGGGGACAGGCACAGGATGGAAGGGGACAGGCACAGGATGGAAGGGGACAGACACAGGAAGGAAGGGGACAGACACAGGAAGGAAGGGGACAGGCACAGGAGGGAAAGGGGACAGGCACAGGAAGGAAGGGGACAGGCACAGGAAGGAAGGGGCAGTCACAGGAAGGAAGGGGGCAGTCACAGGAAGGAAGGGGATAGTCACAGGAAGGAAGGGGGCAGTCACAGGAAGGAAGGGGATAGTCACAGGAAGGAAGGGGGCAGTCACAGGAAGGAAGGGGGCAGTCACAGGAAGGGGAAAGTCACAGGAAGGAAGGGGGCAGTCACAGGAAGGAAGGGGGCAGTCACAGGAAGGAAGGGGGCAGTCACAGGAAGGAAGGGGGCAGTCACAGGAAGGAAGGGGACAGGCACAGGGAGGAAGGGGACAGTCACAGGATGGAAGGGGACAGACACAGGAAGGGGACAGACACAGGAAGGAGACAGACACAGGAAGGAAGGGGACAGACACAGGAAGGAAGGGGACAGACACAGGAAGGAAGGGGACAGACACAGGAAGGAAGGGGACAGACACAGGAAGGAAGGGGACAGACACAGGATGGAAGGGGACAGACACAGGAAGGAAGGGGACAGACACAGGATGGAAGGGGACAGACACAGGATGGAAGGGGACAGACACAGGATGGAAAGGGACAGACACAGGAAGGAAAGGGACAGACACAGGGAGGAAGGGGACAGACACAGGAAGGAAGGGGGCAGTCACAGGAAGGAAGGGGACAGACACAGGAAGGAGACAGACACAGGAAGGAAGGGGACAGACACAGGAAGGAAGGGGACAGACACAGGAAGGAAGGGGACAGACACAGGAAGGAAGGGGACAGACACAGGAAGGAAGGGGACAGACACAGGATGGAAGGGGACAGACACAGGAAGGAGACAGACACAGGAAGGAAGGGGACAGACACAGGAAGGAAGGGGACAGACACAGGAAGGAAGGGGACAGACACAGGAAGGAAGTGGACAGACACAGGATGGAAGGGGACAGACACAGGAAGGAAGGGGACAGACACAGGATGGAAGGGGACAGGCACAGGATGGAAGGGGACAGACACAGGAAGGGGACAGACACAGGAAGGAAGGGGACAGACACAGGAAGGAAGGGGACAGACACAGGAAGGAAGGGGACAGACACAGGAAGGAAGGGGACAGACAGGATGGAAGGGGACAGACACAGGAAGGAAGGGGACAGACACAGGATGGAAGGGGACAGGCACAGGATGGAAGGGGACAGACACAGGAAGGGGACAGACACAGGAAGGAAGGGGACAGACACAGGAAGGAAGGGGACAGTCACAGGAAGGAAGGGGACAGACACAGGAAGGAAGGGGGCAGTCACAGGAAGGAAGGGGACAGACACAGGAAGGAGACAGACACAGGAAGGAAGGGGACAGACACAGGAAGGAAGGGGACAGACACAGGAAGGAAGGGGACAGACACAGGAAGGAAGGGGACAGACACAGGATGGAAGGGGACAGACACAGGAAGGAAGGGGACAGACACAGGAAGGAAGGGGACAGACACAGGAAGGAAGGGGACAGACACAGGAAGGAAGGGGACAGACACAGGATGGAAGGGGACAGACACAGGATGGAAGGGGACAGGCACAGGAAGGAAGGGGACAGACACAGGAAGGAAGGGGACAGACACAGGAAGGAAGGGGACAGACACAGGAAGGAAGGGGACAGACACAGGAAGGAAGGGGACAGACACAGGAAGGAAGGGGACAGACACAGGATGGAAGGGGACAGACACAGGAAGGAAGGGGACAGACACAGGATGGAAGGGGACAGGCACAGGAAGGGGACAGACACAGGAAGGGGACAGACACAGGAAGGAAGGGGACAGACACAGGAAGGAAGGGGACAGTCACAGGAAGGAAGGGGACAGTCACAGGAAGGAAGGGGACAGGCACAGGAAGGAAGGGGACAGACACAGGATGGAAAGGGACAGGCACAGGGAGGAAGGGGACAGTCACAGGATGGAAGGGGACAGACACAGGAAGGGGACAGGCACAGGAGGGGGTAGGGGGGCTTCCTCGCAGCCCCCCTGGTCAAGGGTAACAGTAATTATAAAATACAGAATGGATAAGTAAGTCTGTGTCCCGGCAACCCATATCCAAGTGTGATAGAGCTATATCGTACTGTGGCGTTTATTTCCGCGGTATATTTAACCTTGGCGTATATTTACGCGGTATATTTAACCTTGGCCTTTATTTACGCGGTATATTTAACCTTGGCGTTTATTTACGCGGTATATTTAACCTTGGCGTTTATTTACGTGGTATATTTAACCTTGGCGTTTATTTACGCGGCATATTTAACCTTGGCGTATATTTACGCGGTATATTTAACCTTGGCGTTTATTTACGTGGTATATTTAACCTTGGCGTTTATTTACGCGGTATATTTAACCTTGGCGTTTATTTCCGCGGTATATTTAACCTGGACGTTTATTTCCGCGGTATATTTAACCTTGGCGTTTATTTCCGCGGTATATTTAACCTTGGTGTTTATTTACGCGGTATCTTTAACCTTGGCGTTTATTTACGCGGTATATTTAACCTTGGTGTTTATTTATGCGGTATCTTTAACCTTGGCATTTATTTACGTGGTATATTTAACTTTGATGTTTGTTTACGTGGTATATTTAACTTTGATGTTTGTTTACGTGGTATTTTTTTACCTTGGCGTTTATTTCCGCGGTATATTTAACCTTGGCGTTTATTTATGCGGTATATTTAACCTTGGCGTTTATTTATGCGGTATATTTTACCTTGGCGTTTATTTCCGCGGTATATTTAACCTTGGTGTTTATTTACGCGGTATATTTAACCTTGGCGTTTATTTATGCGGTATATTTTACCTTGGTGTTTATTTCCGCGGTATATTTAACCTTGGTGTTTATTTATGCGGTATATTTAACCTTGGTGTTTATTTACGCGGTATATTTAACCTTGGTGTTTATTTACGCGGTATATTTAACCTTGGCGTTTATTTATGCGGTATATTTTACCTTGGCGTTTATTTCCGCGGTATATTTAACCTTGGTGTTTATTTACGCGGTATATTTAACCTTGGTGTTTATTTATGCGGTATATTTTACCTTGACGTTTATTTACGCGGTATATTTAACCTTGGAGGTTTTTTTTACGTGGAATACTTTACCTTGCGTTTATTTGCGTGGAATACTTTACCTTGCGTTTATTTGCGTGGAATACTTTACCTTGCATTTATTTCCGCGGTATACTTTACCCAGACGTACAGTATACGGTACCCTCTATATAGGTAGGAAAGCGTTCGTATTACGGTTTTCATGTATGACCGGGGCAGTAGGAAATAAAGAATCGGGAAGAATTTCACGTGTAACATGTCACGTGTAACATGTCACGTGTTCCTACTCTGGGCTGTTACTGAACGGGAAATAAGTAATACCGGGAAGTCGCTTATCAGAGGTTACAGACGCCGGCTCATAAAACATGTATTCACCTCTAAGCCATGCGCAGAAATTACCACGCGCAGAAATTACCACGCGCAGAAATTACCCTGCGCAGAAATTACCCTGCGCAGAAATTACCACGCGCAGAAATTACCCTGCGCAGAAATTACCACGCGCTGAAATTACCCTGCGCAGAAATTACCACGCGCAGAAATTACAATGCGCAGAAATTACCATGCGCAGAAATTACCATGCGCAGAAATTACCATGCGCAGGCAGACAGGCGAATTAACACTTTCCCTGCCTAACGATCCCGGGTGTCCCCGACGGCAGAGAACGTGTCTGCCAATAACTCAGATTACGTTTTTCAGACCTCTGTATTTTATCTGCGGAGGATTGGAAGTCAGCACAATATCAGGCTGAGATGTATACACATCGCGGGGATAATGACTGTGGTTTTCCTTTCAGTCTGTGCCACAGGAATCTGCCACGTTTCCGTGGCCAAATGCCATTAAAAAGATTAGCAAGATTTACACAAACGGCCCTGGCACAAACTGACATCTTTAATCTGCGGATTTTGAAATTTAGCCAAAATATATCAATAATACACCTTCTCTGTGAGTAATTAGCGCGTGATCTGCACTAGTACGCCCCTGAATCGGCGATACCTGCCAGTAATGTCATACTTTGATGCCTCCTAGCCTTTAGGTTGTGGTATGTGTGAATGTATGAGGGTAGTTTGTGGTATGTGTGAATGTATGAGGGTAAGTTGTGGTATGGGTGAATATCTGAGGGTAGGTTGGGGTATATGTGAATGTATGAGGGTAGGTTGTGGTATGTGTGAATGTCTGAGGGTAGGTTGTAATATGTGTGAATATCTGAGGGTAGGTTGTGATATGTGTGATTGTATGAGGGTAGGTTGTGGTATGTGTGAATGTATGAGGATAGGTTGTGGTATGGGTGAATATCTGAGGGTAGGTTGTAATATGTGTGGATATCTGAGGGTAGGTTGTGATATGTGTGATTGTATGAGGGTAGGTTGTGGGTGTGTGAATATCTGAGGGTAGGTTGTAATATGTGTGAATATCTGAGGGTAGGTTGTGATATGTGTGATTGTATGAGGGTAGGTTGTGGTATGTGTGAATGTATGAGGATAGGTTGTGGTATGGGTGAATATCTGAGGGTAGGTTGTAATATGTGTGGATATCTGAGGGTAGGTTGTGATATGTGTGATTGTATGAGGGTAGGTTGTGGGTGTGTGAATATCTGAGGGTAGTTTGTGGTATGTGGGAATGTATGAGGGTAGGTTGTGGTATGTGTGAATATCTGAGGGTAGGTTGTGGTATGGGTGAATATCTGAGGGTAGTTTGTGGTATGTGTGAATGTATGAGGGTAGGATGTGGTGTATGTGTGAATGTATGAGGGTAGGTTGTGGTATGTGTGAATATCTGAGGGTAGGTTGTGGTATGGGTGAATATCTGAGGGTAGTTTGTGGTATGGGTGAATGTATGAGGGTAGGTTGTGGTGTATGTGAATGTATGAGGGTAGGTTGTGGTGTGTGTGAATGTATGAGGGTAGTTTGTGGTATGTGTGAATATCTGAGGGTAGGTTGTGGTATGGGTGAATATCTGAGGGTAGTTTGTGGTATGTGTGAATGTATGAGGGTAGGTTGTGGTGTATGTGAATGTATGAGGGTAGGTTGTGGTGTGTGTGTGAATATATGAGGGTAGTTTGTGGTATGTGTGAATGTATGAGGGTAGTTTGTGGTATGTGTGAATGTATGAGGGTAGGTTGTGGTATGTGTGAATGTATGTGGGTAGATTGTGGTATGGGTGAAGGTATGAGGGTAGATTGTGGTATGGGTGAATATCTGAGGGTAGTTTGTGGGATGGGTCAATATCTGAGGGTAGGTTGTTGTGTGTGTGAATGTATGAGGGTAGTTTGTGGTATGTGTGTGAATGTCTGAGGGTAGGTTGTGGTATGAGTAAAAGTATGAGGGTAGGTTGTGGTATGTGTGAATGTCTGAGGGTAGGTTGTGGTATGAGAGAAAGTATGAGGGTAGGTTGTGGTATGTGTGAATGTCTGAGGGTAGGTTGTGGTATGAGTGAAAGTATGAGGGTAGGTTGTGGTGTGTGTGAATGTCTGAGGGTAGGTTGTGGTATGAGTGAAAGTATGAGGGTAGGTTATGGTATGAGTGAAAGTATGAGGGTAGGTTGTGGTGTGTTAATGTCTGAGGGTAGGTTGTGGTATGAGTGAAAGTATGAGGGTAGGTTGTGGTATGTGTGAATGTCTGAGGGTAGGTTGTGGTATGTGTGAAAGTATGAGGGTAGGTTGTGGTATGAGTGAAAGTATGAGGGTAGTTTGTTGTATGTGTGGACATGTATGTATGTCTTTATTGATATACAGTAGCGCCATTAATGTACATAGCGCTTCACAGCAGTAATACACGTGACAATCACATAAATAACAAATAATACAAATAACAGATCATGGGAATAAATGCTACAGACATAAACGTAACATTTCGGAAGAGGAGTCCCTGCCCCGAGGAGCTTACAATCTAATTGGTAGGTAGGGAGAACGTACAGAGACAGTAGGAGGGAGTTCTGGTAAGTGCGTCTGCAGGGGGCCAAGCTTTATGTATCATGTGTATAGTATTAGCCACAGTGATATTCATATGCTTCTTTAAGCAAGTGGGTCTTAAGGTGCATCTTAAAGGTGGATAGAGAGGGTGCTGGTCGGGTATTGAGGGGAAGGGCATTCCAGAGGTGTGGGGCAGTCAGTGAAAAGGGTTTAAGGCGGGAGAGGGCTTTAGATACAAAGGGGGTAGAAAGAAGACATCCTTGAGCAGAACGCAAGAGTCGGGATGGTGCATAGCGAGAAATTAGGGCTGAGATGTAAGGAGGAGCAGAGGAGGGTATAGTGAGATATTAGGGCTGAGATGTAAGGAGGGGCAGAGGAGGGTATAGTGAGATATTAGGATGAGATGTAAGGAGGGGCAGAGGAGGGTATAGTGAGATATTAGGGCTGAGATGTAAGGAGGGGCAGAGGAGGGTATAGTGAGATATTAGGATGAGATGTAAGGAGGGGCAGAGGAGGGTATAGTGAGATATTAGGGCTGAGATGTAAGGAGGGGCAGAGGAGGGTATAGTGAGATATTAGGGTGAGATGTAAGGAGGGGCAGAGGAGGGTATAGTGAGATATTAGGGCTGAGATGTAAGGAGGGTATAGTGAGATATTAGGGCTGAGATGTAAGGAGGGGCAGAGGAGGGTATAGTGAGAAATTAGGATGAGATGTAAGGAGGGGCAGAGGAGGGTATAGTGAGATATTAGGATGAGATGTAAGGAGGGGCAGAGGAGGGTATAGTGAGATATTAGGGCTGAGATGTAAGGAGGGGCAGAGGAGGGTATAGTGAGATATTATGGTGAGATGTAAGGAGGGGCAGAGGAGGGTATAGTGAGAAATTAGGATGAGATGTAAGGAGGGTATAGTGAGATATTAGGGCTGAGATGTAAGGAGGGGCAGAGGAGGGTATAGTGAGATATTAGGATGAGATGTAAGGAGGGGCAGAGGAGGGTATAGTGAGATATTAGGGCTGAGATGTAAGGTGGGGCAGAAGAGGGTATAGTGAGATATTAGGGTGAGATGTAAGGAGGGGCAGAGGAGGGTATAGTGAGAAATTAGGGCTGAGATGTAAGGAGGGGCAGAGGAGGGTATAGTGAGATTATTAGGGCTGAGATGTAAGGAGGGGCAGAGGGGGGTATAGTGAGATATTAGGGTGAGATATAAGGAGGGGCAGAGGAGGGTATAGTGAGATATTAGGGTGAGATGTAAGGAGGGGCAGAGGAGGGTATAGTGAGAAATTAGGGCTGAGATGTAAGGAGGGGCAGAGGGTATAGTGAGATTATTAGGGCTGAGATGTAAGGAGGGGCAGAGGGGGGTATAGTGAGATATTAGGGTGAGATATAAGGAGGGGCAGAAGGGTGGAAAGCTTTAAAAGTGAGGAGGAGAATTGAGTGCGAGATGAGTGAGTTTTGAGGGGGGATTTTTTGCAGCTTCCCCCAGTCTTGTTGGAGCAGAATGTGGAGCCACCTGACCATGCCGAGCTCCACACGTATAGTGACCTCCCGTGTCTCTGCTCACAGGTATGTCCTCCTCCTTATCGTCCTCTTCTTCATCCCGGGGGTGATGATGATCGTGGCCTATGGACTGATCTCCCGCGAGCTCTACCGAGGGATCCAATTTGAGATGGACCTGAACAAGGAAGCCAAAGGTCTTACACTTATTAGTATTATATTACATGTTTCATCTTATTATTTATTTACAAGGCATATTTCTAGGAGGGGGGGGGGGTGTCAGATGTTATATATATACTGTATATGAATCAAATCTATACATTTCCATATATATGAATATTAAGATGTAACATAGAGCCTCATATAGAAAATGACTAATATTTCACACTAATACAGATGGTATTTGTCTTGCTAAGGAGTTATAATGTGGGAGGGGGTTTGTATAGTGCATTACAGATGGTATTTGTCTTGCTAAGGAGTTATAATGTGGGAGGGGGTTTGTTTAGTGCATTACAGACGCTCCAGGGGACTCACACAACCTGGCAATATTTGAGAAAGTGTCTTACAATTTTGTCTGAAGATCCTTGTTTTGTGACGGCTGTGCTGGGACGTGCGAGTCTCTGGTGGGTCGTGTGTCTTGTTAAAGAGCAGGGACACACGGACAATCCTCATGGAACGAGGCGAGTAAGCCATTCGTGGGTATTATTATACTGTACTAGCTGAGAGACCCGGCGTTGCCCGTGATGTGAACCGTGAATAATTATGTGTTAATGTAGTGTAATAATGTGTACAGAAATTGTTGTGGTGGTAGGGGTGTGTTGACGTGTTGTTGTGTGTGGTGTATGAGCACAGGAGGGTTGTGTGAGAGTGTTGTGTGGGTGAGGGCGTGTTGTGTGTGTGACTCGAGTGTTGTGTGATGTGTATCAGCACAGGAGTGGTGTGTGTGTGAGTGTTGAGTGTTGTTTTGTTTAATGTATTTTGTGTGTGTGTGTGTGTGTGTGTGTGTATGTGTATGTGTGTTGTGGGTGATTGTTGCTTGTGTGTGTGTGGTGTATGGTTGAATGTGTGGTGTGTGGGTGGATGAGTGAGTGTGGGTGTGTGGTTGAGTGTGTGTGATGTTGAATAGTGTGTTAGTTAGTGGTTGTATTTTTTGTGTGGTGTGGGTGGATGACTGAGTGTGTGCTGGGTGTGTGATTTTTGTGTGTGTGATTGAGTGTGGTGTGGGTAGTTGAGTGAGTGTGGGGTGTGTGGGTGAGTGTGGGGTGTGAGTGTTGTTGGTGTAGTGTTGTTTTGTGGGTGTGTGTTGGTCAGTGTTGTGTGTGTATGAGATGATTATTGTTGCATAAAAGTACAGATAGGGGCTAATTAGCATTGTGTGCGTAATTGATGTTATTGGAAGGAAAAGGCGACGGGGTGTGTGAGGTGTGGTGGTAGTGGAGGTATTGTGTTGTGTTGTTGTAGATGTTTTAGTGGTGTGTTTGTGTTGTTTGGAAGGGTGTTGTGGTGTTTGAGGTGCAAGAGGGGGGGCATAGACGTGTAAATTGTCATTGTATGTAGTGTGTGTGGTATGATTGTGAAGTTGAGGTGTGTTTCCATAGTTGAGTGTGTTGTGGGGGTAGGGATGTGTTAAATAGTTGTTGTGTGTGGTGTATGAGCACAGGAGGGTTGTGTGTTGTGTGGGTGAGGGAGTGTTGTGTGTGATTTGAGTGTTGTTTGATAGTTGTGTGTATGTGTGCGAGTGTGGTATGGGTGTTGTGTGTGTGTGTGTAGAGTGTTTGTGTCAGAAATTACACAGATGGCAGAATATTTTTTGTTAAAATATATTTTATTATTTATTGTTTGAGGTGATTTTGTGTTGTGTGTGTGTTTATGGGCAGGTTTTGGTGTGTGGCGGGTTCATGTTCCAGGGGAGAGGTGTTCCAGAGCACTTAATGTGCATTGTGTTGATTTTGGAGTGTTTGGGGGTGGTGGGGGGGGCATCCGTGCGACGGGAGTGTTTGGGGGGTGTTGGGGGGGGGCATCCGTGCGACGGGAGTTTGGGGGGTGGTGGGGGGGCATGCGTGGGACGGGAGTGTTGGGGGGGGGGGGCATCCGTGCGACGGGAGTTTATTAGTGTGGTGCTGGGAGTTATGTGTATGTGGTGCTGGGTTTGGTGTGTATGTAGTGTTGGCGCTCCACGTGCGCGCTGGGATGAGGGCCCTGAACGGAGGTAGTGAGAGAGGGTTTGTGGGGTGTTGTGGTGTACGGGAGTTATTTGTGGGGGGGCATCCGGGCGACGGGTGGGGGGGGCATCCGTGCGACGGGAGTGTTTGGGGGGCATCCGTGGGACGGGAGTGTTTGGGGGGTGGTGGGGGGGCATCCGGGCGACGGGAGTGTTTGGGGGGGGGGTGGGGGGGCATCCGGGCGACGGGAGTTTATTAGTGTGGTGCTGGGAGTTATGTGTATGTGGTGCTGGGTTTGGTGTGTATGTAGTGTTGGCGCTCCACGTGCGCGCTTGGGATGCGGGCCCTGAACGGAGGTAGTGAGAGAGGGTTTGTGGGGTGTTGTGGTGTACGGGAATTATTTGGGGGGGGGGGCGCATCCGGGCGACGGGAGTGGTTGGGGGGGCATCCGGGCGACGGGAGTGTTTGGGGGGCATCCGTGGGACGGGAGTGTTTGGGGGGTGGTGGGGGGGCATCCGGGCGACGGGAGTGTTTGGGGGGGGGGGGGTGGGGGGGCATCCGGGCGACGGGAGTTTATTAGTGTGGTGCTGGGAGTTATGTGTATGTGGTGCTGGGTTTGGTGTGTATGTAGTGTTGGCGCTCCACGTGCGCGCTTGGGATGCGGGCCCTGAACGGAGGTAGTGAGAGAGGGTTTGTGGGGTGTTGTGGTGTACGGGAATTATTTGGGGGGGGGGCGCATCCGGGCGACGGGAGTGGTTGGGGGGGCATCCGGGCGACGGGAGTGGTTGGGGGGGGTGGGGGGGCATCCGGGCGAAGGGAGTGGTTGGGGGGGCATCCGTGGGACGGGAGTGTTTGGGGGGGTGGGGGGGGGCATCCGTGGGACGGGAGTGTTTGGGGGGGGTGGGGGGGGCATCCGGGCGACGGGAGTGTTTGGGGGGGGGGGTGTTGTTTGGCATCCGGGCGACTGGGAGTGTTTGGGGGGGGGGGGGGGCATCCGTGCGATGGGAGTTTATTAGTGTGGTGCGGGCGGTATACAGGTGTGTATGTATTGTTGGCGCTCCACGTGCGCGCTTGGGATGCGGGCCCTGAACGGAGGTAGTGGGGTGTTGTGGTGTACGGGAGTTATTTGTGGGGGGGGGCATCCGGGCGACGGGAGTGTTTGGGAGGGGGGTGGGGGGGCGGTATGCAGGAGGGTTTGTTGTGTAGATTGAAACACGGATGTGGCAGCAGGGTGAAGGCGAGATGTGTGGTCCGTGGAGGTGGTTTTTGTGGTGCATAAAGCAGACATGTGTGAGGAGGTGTATTAGAATGGAATGAGTGCTATGTCATATAGTGAAGCATTGATGTTGCAGGAGTGTTAAGGTGATGTGTGAGGCCCTACCGGGAGATGTGTGGCGTGCTTCGTGGTGTGCATTGGTAGGGGGGGGGTTGTTAACAGGTGGTGTGTTGTTCTTTGATGGTGCGGTGTGTGTTCCATGATGGTGCGTTGTGTGGAGGTGGGGTGAGCGTGCGGTGTTGTGTGAGGGTGGGTAGTGTTGCAGTGGTGAAAAGAATATATATATAGCTAAGAGTCTGTACCTGATTCCGCAGTTGTTTTGGTTGAGAGGTGAGAGCTGTGAAGAGCAATGAGGGTTAGGTGCTGTGAAGCGTTACCAAATCTCCCAGAGAACTGAGGTTTAGGTGCTGTGAAGCATTCCCAAAGGTCAGTGAGGGCTGGGAGAGTGTGGCAGTGGTGTTGGTGTGTTTGGTGTGTTGGGCGCAGGCCAATGAGAGGGGTGTGGGGCCAAGGGAGCAATCTCATTGGGCTGAGTCAGTGGTGTGAGGTGTGCGGGGGCGGGTGGGCCAAGGGAGCAATGTCATTGGCCTGAGGCAGGTCCAATGGGATTGCCGCTAGGGACACAGGGAGACACATACAGACCCGGACACATAGGACACTTTCAGAAATATATAGTAGATGTAACCCCTTTGCTTTCAGAAGGGACAACAACGGATTGTATTGCAGACCCCTCTGGTTGTGAAGGGGTTACATTTAGTTGATGCTTGGTCGAGCACAATCACGTTTAACCTAGCTATGACCTTTGGCCTTAGTAGACCTGGGGAAGGATGAGGGGGCTGGAAGTGCTGGGAAGATGAATCACTTTTATGGAACCAGCCCTGAACTAAGCAAAATCACAACGTGTCTTAGTCATCCAATGTATAGAAACATGGGGATTGTGCAGGCGTAGAGGAGCTGGGATAAGCAATCATGTGCTGCACTTTATACACTAACCATGCCATTCTTTCTTTCTTTATGTATTATTCATTATTTATAAGATGTTTTTGCAGGAAATAATACATTGAGAATTACCTCTCGTGTTCACGTATGTGCTGCGCACACAACCATGATGCATTCAATTTGCAGATGTTTCATGAACCGGTAGAGATAATGTGTATGATTATGGGCATAAGTAACAGTTACAAACAAGGTTCAAATTGTGTTAGTAGAGGTAGGACAGACCTGCAATGTGCTGTGTTAGAAGAGGTAGGACAGACCTGCAATGTGCTGTGTTAGGAGAGGTAGGACAGACCTGCAATGTGCTGTGTTAGAAGAGGTAGTACAGACCTGCAATGTGCTGTTAGGAGAGGTAGTACAGACCTGCAATGTGCTGTGTTAGAAGAGGTAGGACAGACCTGCAATGTGCTGTTAGGAGAGGTAGGACAGACCTGCAATGTGCTGTATTAGGAGAGGTAGGACAGACCTGCAATGTGCTGTGTTAGGAGAAGTAGGACAGACCTGCAATGTGCTGTGTTAGAAGAGGTAGGACAGACCTGCAATGTGCTATGTTAGAAGAGGTAGGACAGACCTGCAATGTGCTGTGTTAGAAGAGGTAGGACAGACCTGCAATGTGCTGTGTTAGGAGAGGTAGGACAGACCTGCAATGTGCTGTGTTAGAAGAGGTAGGACAGACCTGCAATGTGCTGTGTTAGAAGAGGTAGTACAGAACTGCAATGTGCTGTGTTAGAAGAGGTAGGACATACCTGCAATGTGCTGTGTTAGAAGAGGTAGGACAGACCTGCAATGTGCTGTGTTAGAAGAGGTAGGACAGACCTGCAATGTGTTGTGTTAGATTTTACCCAACCCAGTAAGCATGCAGTGAACGGCAGCAAACAGCAGACACCCTTTGGTTGCTCTTTGGCTGTCCGCCTTTGGGGCGATGCAGGTGTTGACTGAAGGGGTTCCGAATAAATTCAGCTGGTCTTTGTAATTCCTCTGCCCAGAGCCACAAACCGTGTAGGGATTTGGCTGACAAAACACATTGCAGCAATTCTGGATGTTAACCCTTAGCACACTGGTTCTGTGCAGAGGGGAGCAGCTTTTTGGGAACCCTTTCAGATGTCCGCCTTTGGGGCGATGCAGATGTTGGCTGAAGGGGTTTTGTAATATCCATAAGATTAAGGTCACACTAGATCTAATTGAAAGGACAATATGTGATCATGGGGATATTAAACATCTTCTTCCTTGGCAGCTCACAAAAATGGAGTGGTGACATCTTCGGCAGCTGCCAACAGTGATGAGGGAGACGGTTGCTATATACAGGTCTCTAAACGTCGCAACACCATGGAGATGTCCACCCTGACTCCCAGTGGCTGCACCAAGATGGACTGCACACGTATTAACAACTCGGAGGCCAAGCTCATGGCCAAGAAGCGTGTGATCCGCATGCTCATCGTCATCGTGGCCATGTTCTTCATATGCTGGATGCCCATATTTGTAGTGAACACTTGGAAGGCCTTTGACGAGAAGCTAGCCTTCCGGGCCCTGACCGGGGCTCCCATCTCTTTCATCCACCTCCTGTCGTACACGTCTGCTTGTGTCAACCCCCTGATCTACTGTTTCATGAACAAGCGCTTTCGCAAAGCATTTCTGGGCACGTTTGCAAGCTGCATTAAGCCGTGCCGGCGTTTTCGTGACCCAGAGGAGGACATAGTGGCCACTGGAGTATCTATCTCCAAATTCAGCTACACTACTGTAAGCAGCTTGGCTCCCTCCTGAGTTTCATCCACTTACTTCAGGACTGAGGAGCGTCCCTCGGAGACAGAGACCATCGGGACAGGTCTACTCTCCATGGCATCACGTGAAATGTATACCATGGAATGCAGTTTTATTGAAGTGTTAGATGTATTGATTTCACAGTTGTGTGTGATCCCCACAGGTCTCACCCCCTCTCCACTCACCCCAAACTGTGCGCAAACGCACCCTTCTCTTCCCAGCTACACTTTATTACTGCCGAGTTTAAAATGAGTGAGTATAGTGGAATCTGTAGCTTGAAAGAAGTTAAATCTTTAATTGGTTTACAAAAATGTCTCGGTATTAAAGGTTTAATCTGCGGGGGGCGGATTTCGCTTTCTCGCCTTTTCTAAAATAACTCTAACCGTACCCATCACTGGAGACGTTTGGGAGGTGTGGGTGCGGAGTGTGGAGAAGGAGGCACTTTGACCTTTTATTGTTTCACTTGGTTGTCTTCAGTCTTCATTTCGATGGAGCATAAAGTATCGTAGGAAGCCGAGACAGTGTGATGGGGAATGTACCTGATGTGTCTTTTCCTGGAGGTGTTGTCTGGTTTATTTATATGCTCAGAATTGCTTTTCCCTAAAAGATGTCTCTGGCACGTTAGGAGATACATTGTGTGTAGTGAGAATCCTTCATGTTGTGGCTATTGATCCCTTCCCCATAGTGTCCGTGTGATGGGTGGGTGGGTTCCTCCCGGGGCTATAATGAGTGTCCATCCTCTCTATAGATGTGGGTTTGGGGTAATGGCTCGTTCCTCTCTTACCACTGAATAATAATGTGCCAATGAAGGATTTAATATTGGATACACTCTTATTCCACACACCGTTTGGGAGACGTGATAAATCCCTCGTGCAGTCAGGACAGGGGCAACGCCACGTGATAAATCCCTCGTGCAGTCAGGACAGCGGCAACGCCAGTCCTCAGGGGCACTCAGCCGCTCAGGTTTTAAGGACATCCCTGCTTCAGCACAATTGACCCAGCCAGTGTTTCTGTCATTGAGCCACTTGCGCTGAAGCAGGGATATCCTGAAAACCTGACTTGTTGGGGGCCCAGGGGGCTGGTGTTGGCCACTTTAGTTTTGGGGTTTAAAAAAAGTCAGGATATTTTTCTTAGAATAACGGACATTGCTTTTCCCTTTTTCTCCCAATCACAAACCTCGTGTTAAATATTGATATTTATAAACAGTGACCAATCTTGGAATGAATGCCGCATTATTATTATTATTATTATTAATATCATTACTACAGACGCAGCCGGAGTATCAGAACTCTGCCCGGGAGATCCTGGGGCAGCTCGCAGTAATTGCCTCAACATTGCTGTGAGATTCTTAATGGCCCATCGGATACACACAGCGGGGGTCCCTGCTCTCACACAGCGGGGGTCCCTGCTCTCACACAGCGGGGGTCCCTGCTGCTCTCACACAGCGGGGGTCCCTGCTGCTCTCACACAGCGGGGGTCCCTGCTGCTCTCACACAGCGGGGGTCCCTGCTGCTCTCACACAGCGGGGGTCCCTGCTGCTCTCACACAGCGGGGGTCCCTGCTGCTCTCACACAGCGGGGGTCCCTGCTGCTCTCACACAGCGGGGGTCCCTGCTGCTCTCACACAGCGGGGGTCCCTGCTGCTCTCACACAGCGGGGGTCCCTGCTGCTCTCACACAGCGGGGGTCCCTGCTCTCACACCGCGGGGGTCCCTGCTCTCACACCGCGGGGGTCCCAGCTCTCACACCGCGGAGGTCCGTGCTCTCACACCGCGGGGGTCCGTGCTCTCACACAGCGGGGGTCCCTGCTCTCACACAGCGGGGGTCCGTGCTCTCACACAGCGGGGGTCCGTGCTCTCACACAGCGGGGGTCCCTGCAGTCCCATTCTGCCCTGCTGCTCTCACACAGCGGGGGTCCCTGCTGCTCTCACACAGCGATGGTCCCTGCTCTCACACAGCGGGGGTCCCTGCTGCTCTCACACAGCGGGGGTTCCTGCTGCTCTCACACAGCGGGGGTCCCTGCTGCTCTCACACAGCGGGGGTCCCTGCTGCTCTCACACAGCGGGGGTCCCTGCTGCTCTCACACAGCGGGGGTCCCTACTGCTCTCACACAGCGGGGGTCCCTACTGCTCTCACACAGCGGGGGTCCCTACTGCTCTCACACAGCGGGGGTCCCTACTGCTCTCACACAGCGGGGGTCCCTGCTCTCACACAGCGGGGGTCCCTGCTCTCACACAGCGGGGGTCCCTGCTCTCACACAGCGGGGGTCCCTGCTCTCATACAGCGGGGGTCCCTGCTCTCACACAGCGGGGGTCCCTGCTCTCACAACGGGGGTCCCTGCTCTCACACAGCGGGGGTCCCTGCAGTCCCATTCTGCCCTGCTGCTCTCACACAGCGGGGGTCCCTGCTGCTCTCACACAGCGATGGTCCCTGCTCTCACACAGCGGGGGTCCCTGCTGCTGCTCTCACACAGCGGGGGTCCCTGCTGCTCTCACACAGCGGGGGTCCCTACTGCTCTCACACAGCGGGGGTCCCTACTGCTCTCACACAGCGGGGGTCCCTACTGCTCTCACACAGCGGGGGTCCCTACTGCTCTCACACAGCGGGGGTCCCTGCTCTCACACAGCGGGGGTCCCTGCTCTCACACAGCGGGGGTCCGTGCTCTCACACAGCGGGGGTCCCTGCAGTCCCATTCTGCCCTGCTGCTCTCACACAGCGGGGGTCCCTGCTGCTCTCACACAGCGATGGTCCCTGCTCTCACACAGCGGGGGTCCCTGCTGCTCTCACACAGCGGGGGTTCCTGCTGCTCTCACACAGCGGGGGTCCCTGCTGCTCTCACACAGCGGGGGTCCCTGCTGCTCTCACACAGCAGGGGTTCCTGCTGCTCTCACACAGCGGGGGTCCCTGCTCTCACACAGCGGGGGTCCCTGCTGCTCTCACACAGCGGGGGTTCCTGCTGCTCTCACACAGCGGGGGTTCCTGCTGCTCTCACACAGCGGGGGTCCCTACTGCTCTCACACAGCGGGGGTCCCTACTGCTCTCACACAGCGGGGGTCCCTACTGCTCTCACACAGCGGGGGTCCCTACTGCTCTCACACAGCGGGGGTCCCTACTGCTCTCACACAGCGGGGGTCCCTACTGCTCTCACACAGCGGGGGTCCCTGCTCTCACACAGCGGGGGTCCCTGCTCTCACACAGCGGGGGTCCCTGCTCTCACACAGCGGGGGTCCCTGCTCTCACACAGCGGGGGCATTTAGAAGGACACTGGATTGCTACAGCATAAAGATCAGTACTGCCCAAAGAAACCCATAATGCACTGCCAAAGCTGCACTGTAATACCCCAGGTATGTCCCGGGGGGGTAATGCTGTGTGTAATGTGACGTTACTGTGTGTGTGTTACTTGCAGTGGCCAAAGTTCCACAGAGAACCTTCTGGAAGTCTGCCGGAAATAGGCAGCGCAGCTCTTCTGAACACGTGGACACATCTGTATAGACACTATTTACATATATATATATATTTATATGTTTATAGCAAATGTTGCTGTGAGAACAGAAGGAGAGATCATTTGTAAGATATAATGCTCTTATTCGAAAGAATAAATGCGAGTTTGTTTGTAAATAAAAGGTATTGATACTCCGCCCCCGTGTGTATCGTTGCACTGTGTCTGTGTCTGTTACACTCAGTTACTGCAAAGGGGCTAGAGAGCTGGACTGTGCGCTTTCTGGGGTTATCCCAACGCATGCGTTACACACAGCGACGCTGCAAGTATAGTGTGCGTTACACACAGCGACGCTGCAAGTATAGTGTGCGTTACACACAGCGACGCTGCAAGTATAGTGTGCGTTACACACAGCGACGCTGCAAGTATAGTGTGCGTTACACAAAGCGACGCTGCAAGTATAGTGTGCGTTACACACAGCGACGCTGCAAGTATAGTGTGCGTTACACAAAGCGACGCTGCAAGTATAGTGTGCGTTACACACAGCGACGCTGCAGGTATAGTGTGCGTTACACACAGCGACGCTGCAAGTATAGTGTGCGTTACACACAGCGACGCTGCAAGTATAGTGTGCGTTACACACAGCGACGCTGCAAGTATAGTGTGCGTTACACACAGCGACGCTGCAAGTATAGTGTGCGTTACACACAGCGACGCTGCAAGTATAGTGTGCGTTACACAAAGCGACGCTGCAAGTATAGTGTGCGTTACACACAGCGACGCTGCAAGTATAGTGTGCGTTACACACAGCGACGCTGCAAGTATAGTGTGCGTTACACACAGCGACGCTGCAAGTATAGTGTGCGTTACACACAGCGACGCTGCAAGTATAGTGTGCGTTACACAAAGCGACGCTGCAAGTATAGTGTGCGTTACACACAGCGACGCTGCAAGTATAGTGTGCGTTACACACAGCGACGCTGCAAGTATAGTGTGCGTTACACAAAGCGATGCTGCAAGTATAGTGTGCGTTACACACAGCGACGCTGCAAGTATAGTGTGCGTTACACACAGCGACGCTGCAAGTATAGTGTGCGTTACACACAGCGACGCTGCAAGTATAGTGTGCGTTACACACAGCGACGCTGCAAGTATAGTGTGCGTTACACAAAGCGACGCTGCAAGTATAGTGTGCGTTACACACAGCGACGCTGCAAGTATAGTGTGCGTTACACACAGCGACGCTGCAAGTATAGTGTGCGTTACACAAAGCGACGCTGCAAGTATATTGTGCGTTACACACAGCGACGCTGCAAGTATAGTGTGCGTTACACAAAGCGATGCTGCAAGTATAGTGTGCGTTACACACAGCGACGCTGCAAGTATAGTGTGCGTTACACACAGCGATGCTGCAAGTATAGTGTGCGTTACACACAGCGACGCTGCAAGTATAGTGTGCGTTACACACAGCGACGCTGCAAGTATAGTGTGCGTTACACACAGCGACGCTGCAAGTATAGTGTGCGTTACACAAAGCGACGCTGCGAGTATAGTGTGCGTTACACACAGCGACGCTGCAAGTATAGTGTGCGTTACACACAGCGACGCTGCAAGTATAGTGTGCGCTGTATAGTGTGCGTTACACAAAGCGATGCTGCAAGTATAGTGTGCGTTACACAAAGCGATGCTGCAAGTATAGTGTGCGTTACACACAGCGACGCTGCAAGTATAGTGTGCGTTACACAAAGCGATGCTGCAAGTATAGTGTGCGTTACACACAGCGACGCTGCAAGTATAGTGTGCGTTACACACAGCGACGCTGCAAGTATAGTGTGCGTTACACAAAGCGATGCTGCAAGTATAGTGTGCGTTACACACAGCGACGCTGCAAGTATAGTGTGCGTTACACACATTACACACAGCGACGCTGCAAGTATAGTGTGCGTTACACACAGCGACGCTGCAAGTATAGTGTGCGTTACACAAAGCGATGCTGCAAGTACAGTGTGCGTTACACACAGCGACGCTGCAAGTATAGTGTGCGTTACACAAAGCGATGCTGCAAGTATAGTGTGCGTTACACACAGCGACGCTGCAAGTATAGTGTGCGTTACACACAGCGACGCTGCAAGTATAGTGTGCGTTACACAAAGCGACGCTGCAAGTATAGTGTGCGTTACACACAGCGACGCTGCAAGTATAGTGTGCGTTACACACAGCGACGCTGCAGGTATAGTGTGCGTTACACACAGCGACGCTGCAAGTATAGTGTGCGTTACACACAGCGACGCTGCAAGTATAGTGTGCGTTACACACAGCGACGCTGCAAGTATAGTGTGCGTTACACAAAGCGACGCTGCAAGTATAGTGTGCGTTACACACCAGCGACGCTGCAAGTATAGTGTGCGTTACACACAGTGACGCTGCAAGTATAGTGTGCGTTACACACAGCGACGCTGCAAGTATAGTGTGCGTTACACACAGCGACGCTGCAAGTATAGTGTGCGTTACACACAGCGACGCTGCAAGTATAGTGTGCGTTACACACAGCGACGCTGCAGGTATAGTGTGCGTTACACAAAGCGATGCTGCAAGTATAGTGTGCGTTACACACAGCGACGCTGCAAGTATAGTGTGCGTTACACAAAGCGATGCTGCAAGTATAGTGTGCGTTACACAATGCTGCAAGTATAGTGTGCGTTACACACAGCGATGCTGCAGGTATAGTGTGCGTTACACACAGCGATGCTGCAAGTATAGTGTGCGTTACACACAGCGATGCTGCAGGTATAGTGTGCGTTACACACAGCGACGCTGCAGGTATAGTGTGCGTTACACACAGCGATGCTGCAAGTATAGTGTGCGTTACACACAGCGACGCTGCAAGTATAGTGTGCGTTACACACAGCGACGCTGCAAGTATAGTGTGCGTTACACACAGCGACGCTGCAAGTATAGTGTGCGTTACACACAGCGACGCTGCAAGTATAGTGTGCGCTGTATAGTGTGCGTTACACAAAGCCCGCCACGCCCCCCCTGCAAGTATAGTGTGCGTTACACACAGCGACGCTGCAAGTATAGTGTGCGTTACACACAGCGACGCTGCAAGTATAGTGTGCGTTACACACAGCGACGCTGCAAGTATAGTGTGCGTTACACACAGCGACGCTGCAAGTATAGTGTGCGTTACACACAGCGACGCTGCAAGTATAGTGTGCGTTACACAAAGCGACGCTGCCAAGTATAGTGTGCGTTACACACAGCGACGCTGCAAGTATAGTGTGCGTTACCAACAGCGAACGCTGCAAGTATAGTGTGCGTTACACAAAGCGATGCTTGCAAGTATAGTGTGCGTTACACAATGCTGCAAGTATAGTGTGCGTTACACACAGCGATGCTGCAGGTATAGTGTGCGTTACACACAGCGATGCTGCAAGTATAGTGTGCGTTACACACAGCGATGCTGCAGGTATAGTGTGCGTTACACACAGCGACGCTGCAGGTATAGTGTGCGTTACACACAGCGATGCTGCAAGTATAGTGTGCGTTACACACAGCGACGCTGCAAGTATAGTGTGCGTTACACACAGCGACGCTTGCAAGTATAGTGTGCGTTACACACAAGCGACGCTGCAAGTATAGTGTGCGTTACACACAGCGACGCTGCAGGTATAGTGTGCGTTACACACAGCGACGCTGCAAGTATAGTGTGCGTTACACACAGCGACGCTGCAAGTATAGTGTGCGTTACACAAAGCGACGCTGCAAGTATAGTGTGCGTTACACACAGCGACGCTGCAAGTATAGTGTGCGTTACACACAGCGACGCTGCAAGTATAGTGTGCGTTACACAAAGCGATGCTGCAAGTATAGTGTGCGTTACACACAGCGACGCTGCAAGTATAGTGTGCGTTACACACAGCGACGCTGCAAGTATAGTGTGCGTTACACAAAAGCGATGCTGCAAGTATAGTGTGCGTTACACACAGCGACGCTGCAAGATATAGTGTAAGATAAACAGGAGCAAGTATAGTGTGCGCTTACACACAGCGATCGCTGCAAGTATAGTGTGCGTTACACACAGCGACGCTGCAAGTATAGTGTGCGTTACACACAGCGACGCTGCAAGTATAGTGTGCGTTACACACAGGCGACGCTGCAAGTATAGTGTGCGTTACACAAAGCGACGCTGCGAGGTATAGTGTGCGTTACACACAGCGACGCTGCAAGTATAGTGTGCGTTACACACAGCGACGCTGCAAGTATAGTGTGTCGGGCTGGTATAGTGTGCGTTACACAAGCGATGCTGCCAGTATAGTGTGCGTTACACAAAGCGATGCTGCAAGTATAGTGTGCGTTACACACAGCGACGCTGCAAGTATAGTGTGCGTTACACAAGCGATGCTGCAAGTATAGTGTGCGTTACACACAGCGACGCTGCAAGTATAGTGTGCGTTACACACAGCGACGCTGCAAGTATAGTGTGCGTTACACAAAGCGATGCTGCAAAGTATAGTGTGCGTTACACACAGCGACGCTGCAAGTATAGTGTGCGTTACACACGATTACACACAGCGACGCTGCAAGTATAGTGTGCGTTACACACAGTGAACGCTGCAAGTATAGTGTGCGTTACACAAAGCGAGCTGCAAGTACAGTGTGCGTTACACACAGCGACGCTGCAAGTATAGTGTGCGTTACACAAAGCGACGCTGCAAGTATAGTGTGCGTTACACACAGCGACGCTGCAAGTATAGTGTGCGTTACACACAGCGACGCTGCAAGTATAGTGTGCGTTACACAAAGCGACGCTGCAAGTAAGTGTGCGTTACACACAGCGACGCTGCAAGTATAGTGTGCGTTACACACAGCGACGCTGCAAGTATAGTGTGCGTTACACACAGCGACGCTGCAAGTATAGTGTGCGTTACACACAGCGACGCTGCAAGTATAGTGTGCGTTACACACAGCGACGCTGCAAGTATAGTGTGCGTTACACACAGCGACGCTGCCAAGTATAGTGTGCGTTACACACAGCGACGCTGCAAGTATAGTGTGCGTTACACACAGCGACGCTGCAAGTATAGTGTGCGTTACACACAGCGACGCTGCAAGTATAGTGTGCGTTACACAACAGCGACGCTGCAAGTATAGTGTGCGTTACACAAAGCGACGCTGCAAGTATAGTGTGCGTTACACACAGCGACGCTGCAAGTTATAGTGTGCGTTACACACAGCGACGCTGCAAGTATAGTGTGCGTTACACACAGCGACGCTGCAAGTATAGTGTGCGTTACACACAGCGACGCTGCAAGTATAGTGTGCGTTACACACAGCGACGCTGCAAGTATAGTGTGCGTTACACACAGCGACGCTGCAAGTATAGTGTGCGTTACACACAGCGACGCTGCAAGTATAGTGTGCGTTACACACAGCGACGCTGCAAGTATAGTGTGCGTTACACACAGCGACGCTGCAAGTATAGTGTGCGTTACACACAGCGACGCTGCAAGTATAGTGTGCGTTACACACAGCGACGCTGCAAGTATAGTGTGCGTTACACACAGCGACGCTGCAAGTATAGTGTGCGTTACACACAGCGACGCTGCAAGTATAGTGTGCGTTACCCACACGCTGCAAGTATAGTGTGCGTACACACAGCGACGCTGCAAGTATAGTGTGCGTTACACACAGCGACGCTGCAAGTATAGTGTGCGTTACACACAGCGACGCTGCAAGTATAGTGTGCGTTACACAAAGCGGACGCTGCAAGTAAGTGTGCGTTACACAAAGCGACGCTGCAAGTATAGTGTGCGTTACACACAGCGACGCTGCAGGTATAGTGTGCGTTACACACAGCGATGCTGCAGGTATAGTGTGCGTTACACACAGCGACGCTGCAAGTATAGTGTGCGTTATACACAGCGACGCTGCAAGTATAGTGTGCGTTACACACAGCGACGCTGCAAGTATAGTGTGCGTTACACACAGCGACGCTGCAAGTATAGTGTGCGTTACACACAGCGACGCTGCAAGTATAGTGTGCGTTACACACAGCGACGCTGCAAGTATAGTGTGCGTTACACACAGCGACGCTGCAAGTATAGTGTGCGTTACACACAGCGACGCTGCAAGTATAGTGTGCGTTACACACAGCGACGCTGCAAGTATAGTGTGCGTTACACACAGCGACGCTGCAAGTATAGTGTGCGTTACACACAGCGACGCTGCAAGTATAGTGTGCGTTACACACAGCGATGCTGCAAGTATAGTGTGCGTTACACACAGCGACGCTGCAAGTATAGTGTGCGTTACACACAGCGACGCTGCAAGTATAGTGTGCGTTACACACAGCGACGCTGCAGGTATAGTGTGCGTTACACACAGCGACTGCTGCAGGTATAGATGTGCGTTACACACAGCGACGCTGCAAGTATAGTGTGCGTTACACACAGCGATGCTGCAAGTATAGTGTGCGTTACACACAGCGATGCTGCAAGTATAGTGTGCGTTACACACAGCGACGCTGCAAGTATAGTGTGCGTTACACACAGCGACGCTGCAAGTATAGTGTGCGTTACACACAGCGACGCTGCAAGTATAGTGTGCGTTACACACAGCGACGCTGCAAGTATAGTGTGCGTTACACACAGCGACGCTGCAAGTATAGTGTGCGTTACACACAGCGACGCTGCAAGTATAGTGTGCGTTACACACAGCGACGCTGCAGGTATAGTGTGCGTTACACCAGCGATGCTGCAGGTATAAGTGTGCGTTACACACAGCGACGCTGCAAGTATAGTGTGCGTTACACACAGCGACGCTGCAGGTATAGTGTGCGTTACACACAGCGACGCTGCAGGTATAGTGTGCGTTACACACAGCGATGCTGCAAGGTATAGTGTGCGTTACACACAGCGACGCTGCAAGTATAGTGTGCGTTACACACAGCGACGCTGCAAGTATAGTGGGTGCGTTACACACAGCGACGCTGCAAGTATAGTGTGCGTTACACACAGCGACGCTGCAAGTATAGTGTGCGTTACACACAGCGACGCTGCAAGTATAGTGTGCGTTACACACAGCGACGCTGCAGTATAGTGTGCGTTACACACAGCGACGCTGGCAAGTATAGTGTGCGTTACACACAGCGACCGCTGCAAGTATAGTGTGCGTTACACAAAGCGATGCTGCAAGTATAGTGTGCGTTACACACAGCGATGCTGCAAGTATAGTGTGCGGTACACACAGCGACGCTGCAAGTATAGTGTGCGTTACACACAGCGACGCTTGCAAGTATAGTGTGCGTTACACACAGCGACGCTGCAAGTATAGTGTGCGTTAACACAGCGACGCTTGCAAGTATAGTGTGCGTTACACACAGCGACGCTGCAAGTATAGTGTGCGTTACACACAGCGACGCTGCAAGTATAGTGTGCGTTACACACAGCGACGCTGCAAGTATAGTGTGCGTTACAACACAGCGACGCTGCAAGTATAGTGTGCGTTACACACAGCGACGCTGCAAGTATAGTGTGCGTTACACACAGCGACGCTGCAAGTATAGTGTGCGTTACACACAGCGACGCTGCAGGTATAGTGTGCGTTACACACAGCGACGCTGCAAGTATAGTGTGCGTTACACACAGCGACGCTGCAAGTATAGTGTGCGTTACACCACAGCGACGCTGCAAGTATAGTGTGCGTTCACACAGCGATGCTGCAAGTATAGTGTGCGTTACACCACAGCGACGCTGCAAGTATAGTTGCGTTACACACAGCGACGCTGCAAGTATAGTGTGCGTTACACACAGCGACGCTGCAAGTATAGAGTGCGTTACACACAGCGACGCTGACAAGTATAGTGTGCGTTACACAAAGCTATGCTGCAGGTATAGTGTGCGTTACACACAGCGACGCTGCAGGTATAGTGTGCGTTACACACAGCGACGCTGCAGGTATAGTGTGCGTTACACACAGCGACGCTGCAAGTATAGTGTGCGTTACACTCAGCGACGCTGCAAGTATAGTGTGCGTTACACACAGCGACGCTGCAAGTATAGTGTGCGTTACACAAAGCGATGCTGCAAGTATAGTGTGCGTTACACAAAGCGACGCTGCAAGTATAGTGTGCGTTACACACAGCGACGCTGCAAGTATAGTGTGCGTTACACACAGCGCCGCTGCAAGTATAGTGTGCGTTACACAAGCGACGCTGCAAGTATAGTGTGCGTTACACACAGCGACGCTGCAAGTATAGTGTGCGTTACACACAGCGCCGCTTGCAAGTATAGTGTGCGTTACACACAGCGACGCTGCACGTAATAGTGGTGCGTTATACACAGCGACGCTGCAAAGTATAGTGTGCGTTATACACAGCGACGCTGCAAGTATAGTGTGCGTTACCACACAGCGACGCTGCAAGTATAGTGTGCGTTACACACAGCGACGCTGCAAGTATAGTGTGCGTTACACACAGCGACGCTGCAAGTATAGTGTGCGTTACACACAGCGACGCTGCAAGTATAGTGTGCGTTACACACAGCGACGCTGCAAGTATAGTGTGCGTTATACACAGCGACGCTGCAAGTATAGTGTGCGTTACACACAGCGACGCTGCAAGTATAGTGTACGTTACACACAGCGACGCTGCAAGTATAGTGTGCGTTACACACAGCGACGCTGCAAGTATAGTGTGCGTTACACACAGCGACGCTGCAAGTATAGTGTGCGTTACACACAGCGACGCTGCAAGTATAGTGTGCGTTACACACAGCGACGCTGCAAGTATAGTGTGCGTTACACACAGCGACGCTGCAAGTATAGTGTGCGTTACACACAGCGACGCTGCAAGTATAGTGTGCGTTACACACAGCGACGCTGCAAGTATAGTGTGCGTTAAACACAGCGACGCTGCAAGTATAGTGTGCGTTACACACAGCGACGCTGCAAGTATAGTGTGCGTTATACACAGCGACGCTGCAAGTATAGTGTGCGTTACACACAGCGACGCTGCAAGTATAGTGTGCGTTACACACAGCGATGCTGCAAGTATAGTGTGCGTTACACACAGCGACGCTGCAAGTATAGTGTGCGTTACACACAGCGATGCTGCAAGTATAGTGTGCGTTACACACAGCGACGCTGCAAGTATAGTGTGCGTTACACACAGCGACGCTGCAAGTATAGTGTGCGTTACACACAGCGACGCTGCAAGTATAGTGTGCGTTACACACAGCGACGCTGCAAGTATAGTGTGCGTTACACACAGCGACGCTGCAAGTATAGTGTGCGTTACACACAGCGACGCTGCAAGTATAGTGTGCGTTACACACAGCGACGCTGCAAGTATAGTGTGCGTTACACACAGCGACGCTGCAAGTATAGTGTGCGTTACACACAGCGACGCTGCAAGTATAGTGTGCGTTACACACAGCGACGCTGCAAGTATAGTGTGCGTTACACAACGCTGCAAGTATAGTGTGCGTTACACACAGCGATGCTGCAAGTATAGTGTGCGTTACACACAGCGACGCTGCAAGTATAGTGTGCGTTACACACAGCGACGCTGCAAGTATAGTGTGCGTTACACACAGCGACGCTGCAAGTATAGTGTGCGTTACACACAGCGACGCTGCAAGTATAGTGTGCGTTACACACAGCGACGCTGCAAGTATAGTGTGCGTTACACACAGCGACGCTGCGAGTATAGTGTGCGTTACACACAGCGACGCTGCAGGTATAGTGTGCGTTACACAAAGCGACGCTGCGAGTATAGTGTGCGTTACACACAGCGACGCTGCACGTATAGTGTGCGTTACACAAAGCGATGCTGCAAGTATATTGTGCGTTACACACAGCGACGCTTCAAGTATAGTGTGCGTTACACACAGCGACGCTGCAAGTATAGTGTGCGTTACACACAGCGACGCTGCAAGTATAGTGTGCGTTACACACAGCGACGCTGCAAGTATAGTGTGCGTTACACACAGCGACGCTGCAAGTATAGTGTGCGTTACACACAGCGACGCTGCAAGTATAGTGTGCGTTACACACAGCGACGCTGCGAGTATAGTGTGCGTTACACACAGCGACGCTGCGAGTATAGTGTGCGTTACACACAGCGACGCTGCAAGTATAGTGTGCGTTACACACAGCGACGCTGCGAGTATAGTGTGCGTTACACACAGCGACGCTGCGAGTATAGTGTGCGTTACACACAGCGACGCTGCGAGTATAGTGTGCGTTACACACAGCGACGCTGCGAGTGTAGTGTGCGTTACACACAGCGACGCTGCGAGTATAGTGTGCGTTACACACAGCGACGCTGCGAGTATAGTGTGCTTTACACACAGCGACGCTGCGAGTATAGTGTGCGTTACACACAGCGACGCTGCGAGTATAGTGTGCGTTACACACAGCGACGCTGCGAGTATAGTGTGCGTTACACACAGCGACGCTGCGAGTATAGTGTGCGTTACACACACCGACGCTGAGAGTATAGTGTGCGTTACACACAGCGACGCTGCGAGTATAGTGTGCGTTACACAAAGCGACGCTGCGAGTATAGTGTGCGTTACACAAAGCGACGCTGCGAGTATAGTGTGCGTTACACACAGCGACGCTGCAAGTATAGTGTGCGTTACACAAAGCTATGCTGCAAGTATAGTGTGCGTTATACACATTACACACAGCGACGCTGCAAGTATAGTGTGCGTTACACACAGAGACGCTGCGAGTATAGTGTGCGTTACACACAGCGACGCTGCAAGTATAGTGTGCGTTACACACAGCGACGCTGCAAGTATAGTGTGCGTTACACAAAGCGACGCTGCAAGTATAGTGTGCGTTACACAAAGCGACGCTGCAAGTATAGTGTGCGTTACACACAGCGACGCTGCGAGTATAGTGTGCGTTACACACAGCGACGCTGCAAGTATAGTGTGCGTTACACACAGCGACGCTGCAAGTATAGTGTGCGTTACACACAGCGATGCTGCAAGTATACTGTGCGTTACACACAGCGATGCTGCAAGTATAGTGTGCGTTACACAACGCTGCAAGTATAGTGTGCGTTACACAAAGCGACGCTGCAAGTATAGTGTGCGTTACACACAGAGACGCTGCAAGTATAGTGTGCGTTACACACAGCGACGCTGCAAGTATAGTGTGCGTTACACAAAGCGACGCTGCAAGTATAGTGTGCGTTACACACAGCGACGCTGCAAGTATAGTGTGCGTTACACACAGCGACGCTGCAAGTATAGTGTGCGTTACACACAGCGACGCTGCAAGTATAGTGTGCGTTACACACAGCGACGCTGCAAGTATAGTGTGCGTTACACACAGCGATGCTGCAAGTATACTGTGCGTTACACACAGCGATGCTGCAAGTATAGTGTGCGTTACACACAGCGATGCTGCAAGTATAGTGTGCGTTACACACAGCGACGCTGCAAGTATAGTGTGCGTTACACACATTACACACAGCGACGCTGCAAGTATAGTGTGCGTTACACACAGCGACGCTGCAAGTATAGTGTGCGTTACACACAGCGACGCTGCAAGTATAGTGTGCGTTATACACAGCGACGCTGCAAGTATAGTGTGCGTTACACAAAGCGACGCTGCAAGTATAGTGTGCGTTACACACAGCGACGCTGCAAGTATAGTGTGCGTTACACACAGCGACGCTGCAAGTATAGTGTGCGTTACACACAGCGACGCTGCAAGTATAGTGTGCGTTACACACAGCGACGCTGCAAGTATAGTGTGCGTTACACACAGCGACGCTGCAGGTATAGTGTGCGTTACACACAGCGACGCTGCAGGTATAGTGTGCGTTACACACAGCGACGCTGCAAGTATAGTGTGCGTTACACACAGCGACGCTGCAAGTATAGTGTGCGTTACACACAGCGACGCTGCAAGTATAGTGTGCGTTACACACAGCGATGCTGCAAGTATAGTGTGCGTTACACACAGCGACGCTGCAAGTATAGTGTGCGTTACACACAGCGATGCTGCAAGTATAGTGTGCGTTACACACAGCGTTACACAAAGCGATGCTGCAAGTATAGTGTGCGTTACACAAAGCTATGCTGCAAGTATAGTGTGCGTTACACACAGCGACACTGCAAGTATAGTGTGCGTTACACACAGCGACGCTGCAAGTATAGTGTGCGTTACACACAGCGACGCTGCAAGTATAGTGTGCGTTACACACAGCGACGCTGCAAGTATAGTGTGCGTTACACACAGCGACGCTGCAAGTATAGTGTGCGTTACACACAGCGACGCTGCAAGTATAGTGTGCGTTACACACAGCGACGCTGCAAGTATAGTGTGCGTTACACACAGCGACGCTGCAAGTACAGTGTGCGTTACACACAGCGACGCTGCAAGTACAGTGTGCGTTACACACAGCGACGCTGCAAGTATAGTGTGCGTTACACACAGCGACGCTGCAAGTATAGTGTGCGTTATACACAGCGACGCTGCAAGTATAGTGTGCGTTACACACAGCGACGCTGCAAATATAGTGTGCGTTACACACAGCGACGCTGCAAGTATAGTGTGCGTTACACACAGCGACGCTGCAAGTATAGTGTGCGTTATACACAGCGACGCTGCAAGTATAGTGTGCGTTACACACAGCGACGCTGCAAATATAGTGTGCGTTACACACAGCGACGCTGCAAGTATAGTGTGCGTTACACACAGCGACGCTGCAAGTATAGTGTGCGTTATACACAGCGACGCTGCAAGTATAGTGTGCGTTACACACAGCGACGCTGCAAGTATAGTGTGCGTTACACACAGCGACGCTGCGAGTATAGTGTGCGTTACACACAGCGACGCTGCAAGTATAGTGTGCGTTACACACAGCGACGCTGCAAGTATAGTGTGCGTTACACACAGCGACGCTGCAAGTATAGTGTGCGTTACACACAGCGACGCTGCAAGTATAGTGTGCGTTACACACAGCGACGCTGCAAGTATAGTGTGCGTTACACACAGCGACGCTGCAAGTATAGTGTGCGTTACACACAGCGACGCTGCAAGTATAGTGTGCGTTACACACAGCGACGCTGCAAGTATAGTGTGCGTTACACACAGCGACGCTGCAAGTATAGTGTGCGTTACACACAGCGACGCTGCAAGTATAGTGTGCGTTACACACAGCGACGCTGCAAGTATAGTGTGCGTTACACACAGCGACGCTGCAAGTATAGTGTGCGTTACACACAGCGACGCTGCAGGTATAGTGTGCGTTACACAAAGCGATGCTGCAAGTATAGTGTGCGTTACACACAGCGACGCTGCAGGTATAGTGTGCGTTACACAAAGCGATGCTGCAAGTATAGTGTGCGTTACACACAGCGACGCTGCAAGTATAGTGTGCGTTACACACAGCGACGCTGCAAGTATAGTGTGCGTTACACACAGCGACGCTGCAGGTATAGTGTGCGTTACACACAGCGACGCTGCAAGTATAGTGTGCGTTACACACAGCGACGCTGCAAGTATAGTGTGCGTTACACACAGCGACGCTGCAAGTATAGTGTGCGTTACACACAGCGACGCTGCAAGTATAGTGTGCGTTACACACAGCGACGCTGCAAGTATAGTGTGCGTTACACACAGCGACGCTGCAGGTATAGTGTGCGTTACACAAAGCGATGCTGCAAGTATAGTGTGCGTTACACACAGCGACGCTGCACGTATAGTGTGCGTTACACACAGCGACGCTGCAAGTATAGTGTGCGTTACACAAAGAGATGCTGCAGGTATAGTGTGCGTTATACACAGCGACGCTGCAAGTATAGTGTGCGTTACACACAGCGACGCTGCAAGTATAGTGTGCGTTACACACAGCGACGCTGCAAGTATAGTGTGCGTTACACACAGCGACGCTGCAAGTATAGTGTGCGTTACACACAGCGACGCTGCAAGTATAGTGTGCGTTACACACAGCGACGCTGCACGTATAGTGTGCGTTACACACAGCGACGCTGCAAGTATAGTGTGCGTTACACAAAGAGATGCTGCAGGTATAGTGTGCGTTATACACAGCGACGCTGCAAGTATAGTGTGCGTTACACACAGCGACGCTGCAAGTATAGTGTGCGTTACACACAGCGACGCTGCAAGTATAGTGTGCGTTACACACAGCGACGCTGCAAGTATAGTGTGCGTTACACACAGCGACGCTGCAAGTATAGTGTGCGTTACACACAGCGACGCTGCAAGTATAGTGTGCGTTACACAAAGCGATGCTGCAAGTATAGTGTGCGTTACACACAGCGACGCTGCAAGTATAGTGTGCGTTACACACAGCGACGCTGCAAGTATAGTGTGCGTTACACACAGCGACGCTGCACGTATAGTGTGCGTTACACACAGCGACGCTGCAAGTATAGTGTGCGTTACACACAGCGACGCTGCAAGTATAGTGTGCGTTACACACAGCGACGCTGCAAGTATAGTGTGCGTTACACA